>NC_133660.1:136751844-137051844 GCF_037893015.1 Macrotis lagotis | reverse complement strand
TCTGTAATGATAAAAGGAAACAGGCATATATGCACAAAAAGTATTTATTGCAGCTCTTTTCTGGTGGCAAAGCATTGGAATTGAGTAGATGTCTACCAATTGGGGAATGTTTAATAGCAGAGAGGATCAAAAAACTAAAAATCTACAATTTGTTACTTACAAGAAACATGCTTGAAACAGAAATAAAATAGCAGGGTAACATTCCTAATATCAGACAAAATAAAAAGAAAAATATTTTTAATTAAAAGATATAAGGAATGAATCTATATTTTGCTACAAGGCAATGAAACAATATCAATAATAACAAAATTTACATATATATATATATATAAGCAGAGATAGATATATTTTTATATACTTCAAATATATTCAGTATACATCAAGTCTATACATCAAGTAGTATAACATCCAAATGGAGTGGTAAAAATTAACTCTGTAGCAGTGTAGGAAAAAATGTAAATTCAAATGTAAATCAAATGTAAAAATTCATAAATATTAAATGCATTATGTGTTACAATCTTAGCGGAATGCATTTAATATTTCTTAATTTTTACATTTTTGTGTAGATTCAGTCCAGCTGAGTACCAAAATTGGAAATCTTGAAAAACAAAAATGAGATTAATAAGATTGATAGGAAAAAAAAAAATCTATTGACCTAAAACATAAATCTACAAAGTAAATAGAGCTAGATAGAGAAAACATTTCTTAACATTCAATATACTATACTATACTATACTATACTATACTATACTATACTATACTATACTATAATATAAGAACAAAGATAATGAAATATGTAGTGTAAAAGATGCAAAGTGTAAAATCATCATCAGGGATGAAAAAAAATAATCAGTCATTCATTACAAAATATTTGGCAAAATAAGAAATAAAAAACCCTGATAATCTGAGTAGTATCAATGAATATTTAGAAAACTCTGAATTGTGTAGATTAACAGATCAGAAAATAAAATTAATAAATAAACCCATTTTCAGAAATCAAAATTGACCAAGCCATTAATAACTCCTTAGGATAAAAGTCCTAGTGTCAACTGGGTTCACAAATCAATTCTATCAAATATTTAAAGAGAAGTTAATTCCAAAACTATATAAATAATCTGGGGGAAAGGGGGTAAAAAAGAGTCCTGCCAAACTGTTTTTTTTAAATGAAACAAATCTGGTGTTAATACATATACCAAGAAGAGAAAAAACACTTAAAGAAAATTATAGCTGAATTTCCTTTTTGAAGACTGAGACAAAGATTTTTAACAAACTATTATCTAGGTGATTATAGAAACATATCAAAAGTATTTTACACTATGACCAGGTAGGCATTATGCCAATAAATTAGAGTTGGTTCAAAATTAGGAAATCTATTAACATAATATATTAAATCAGTTTACATAGTCAACAGAAATAAAATGATTATCTCAATAGATTAAGTAAAATATTTTGAAAAAACACAGTATCCAATACTTTTTAAAAATACTAGACAGTGCAGGAGTAAAAGAAACTTTCCTTAAAGTGATAAACAGTATTTACCTAAAACAATCAGGCATCAACTGTAATGGTGATAAGCTAGAAGTCTTCCCAATATGATCAATGATAAAATAAGACTGTCCATGTTGCATAACATAATATATCCTTTCATAAAACATCAGTATTCAATTTAAAATAATTATAATCAATAAAATAATGGAATTCTACCTGACAAGACAAACCCAGGATCTATATGAACACAATTACAAAATGACTCTCAATCAAATAAAGTCAGATTAAACAAATGGAAAAATATCAATTGTTCATAGAGAGGGTGAGTAAATGTAACAAAAAATATAATTCTGCCTAAACTAATTTATGTATTGCTTTTTTAATTTATTAATTTATTTACCTAAAAAGATCTAATAGAGCTAGAAGCAATAAATAAAAAATTCATTTTGAAGAACAAAAGATCAAGAATATCAAGGAAGAACACAAAGGGAGGTAGCAAAGCAATACCAGATCTCAAACTATATTATAAAACATCAATTACTAAAACTTTCATGTTACAAGAAATAAAGGGAGTAGATTCATGGAATAGGTTAGGTAAATGAAATACAGCATTGAATCACAAAACTTAGGTGGTGAGTATAACAGTTAGAGATAGTCAGTTGAAAGCACAATTAAGATGTGCAATCTATATAATGGCAATCAGACTAGTTTGGTTTAACTTCTTGAGTGGGTGGAAAAGAGTAATATATAAGGTATACATGCCTCTAAATATGTTCAAATTGTGAAGGAATTTAAATGTGAAATGACTTTTTTTCTCCTTGAGGAAATAGGAAGTTCATTGACTATGTCAGTGATGTCGTTAGTTATTCTTTAGGCAAAATGTTTTGATATCTATATGCAGAATAGTCTGGAGTAGAGAGAGACTTGTGATAGAGATGCAATTAGTTGATCATTGCATTTTATTTTCCCAGTGAAGGAAGAAGAGATACTAGACTTTGGTGATAGATATGTGCCAGGGTGGGGCGGGGATGAATGTGAGAGAAATTGTGGAGATAAGAACTGCAAAAGTTGGTGGATATGTGAGGTGAACATGAGTAATATGTGAAGGACAAAACCAGAGACAGTGGCCATGAGTTACTGAAAAAATGGTAATGCTTTGGCAGAAATATGGAAATGTAGACTAGAAGTGGATTTGGGGCAAACTGTAATGAATTTTGTTTTTGATGAAATATCTATGAGTCCTCCACTCTGAATGTCAAATAAAAGCTTATTGCAAGAATATTAAATACTGAAACTTTACAAGCATTTATATAAACATGTAATACATATATATGCATATATCTATATACATGTATATATATACATATCTTTATATATTTACACATGTGCACATTCATGAGTGTATATATGCATTAAGTAAATTATCTGTATATAAACGTATGTGTATATTCATATGCATGTGCATAGATATGTATTATCATCATCTATAAATATATAATTATTAGAATATGTACTTTGACTATTTATGATTCTAAGAAGAATATGAATTGGTCCCAGGTCATAGCAAAGCTCAAAATATTTTTAAAACTTATTTTTTTCATCCATATGTCATGTACATATTTAAGGTGGAAAATTTACTTCAAACCTACTTCCCACCCCCATACCCTTAGTGGCAAAAAGTCAGGTTATGATTGTGCATACATATTTTTGATGAATATGTTTACATATAAGTCATTTTCAGTATGAGGAAAATGAATTAAGGGAAAGAGACATATAAGAGATAATTTGTATAGTGTACATCAGATTCTGAAGGGGTGATTTTTCTTTTCTCTTGTTTTCTTGTTTTTTTTTCCTCTGGATAGCAATAACATTGCCAATAGCCAGTCTAATTCAGTTTTCTAGTTCACTGAACTGCTGAAAGAAACTGCTTCCATTGACACTGATCATCTCACAATGTTGTTAACATCTAAACTGCTCTCCTATATCTGCTCCCTTCCCTCAGCTTCAGATCCTGTAAGTTATTCCATGCTTCTCTAAAGTATGATCATGTATAATCTCATATAGAACAATGATATTCCATAATATTGATGCACCATAGCTTGTTTAGCTGTTCCCTCATTGATGGGATCTCATCAGTTTTCAATTTTTGCCACTACAAAAAGAGCTACTATGAATGTTTTGGCTCATGTGGGACTTTTCCAAATTTTTACAATTGTTTTTTCTGGATATAAACTTAGAATTGGAATTTTTAAGTCAAATGGTATGAAAATTTTTAATGTTCTTTGAGCATAGTTTCATATTGCTTTCCAGAATGTTTAGATATATTTACAACTCTAACAGCAATGCATCATTGTCATATAACCTCTTACAACTTCTCCAACATTGATCATTTTCCCTTTTTTTCTTCTTGAGCAATCTGATACTGTGAGGTTATACCTCATTTGAGGTAAAAATGAATGTTTAATTTAATTAAGGTAGGGGGTGAAGCCAAGATGGCGACTGGAGAAGAGTCTCTCTTAGGTGCTCTCTCTCAAAACATATAAAATAAGGAATCTAACTAAATTTTTGAGACAGAACCCATAGAGGGATCCAGCGAGATAGTTCTTCCTCCCAAGGTAACCTTGAAAATAGCGGAAAGGCTCCATTCCACAGGGTTAGAGGGGCAGCATCCTGAATGTACTTGAGCCTCCTGGATGAAGTCCCAGGGGAACACTGGGAAACACTTGGCACAACTTAGAAAATTTTAGGTTGGGACAGGGCGTGTGGCATAGCAAGCCTGTGAAGCCCAGCCCTCAGGGCTTGAACAGCTTGGGCCTGGAGGCCCAGATCCAGGAAACAGAAGTAGGTGCAACCAGTAAGCAGGATCCCCCCAGGCAATTCAGCCTTGAGTACCCAGTCTACCAAAGGGAGGAGAGTGGAGGAAGACTTCCAAGGTCTGTCTCTGTCCCTGGATCAGGACTCTGTGACTCTGACAACATTCAGACCTTGATCACAGCCTAGGCCCCCATCGAACAGCAGGTCCCCCCCCACCTCAGTGCTGTGGAAGAGGGGTTTACCTATGGTCCTTCACAGACCAGGAGGGAAGTCAGAGCTTCACACACTCAGATCCTTGTTGGGGGGTGTCCCATATAATAATCAAAAACTCAGAAAGCAGCCCAAGACCAGGCATAGACTGGGGAAATGAGTAAACAGAGAAAAAAGAGGAACACCATTGAGAAATACATTGTCTGTGATCCCAAGAAGGATCAAAATAATGAGCTCAAGGTACAACAGAGCTCAAAAAAGATTTTGAAAATCAAGTAAGGGAGATAGAAGAAAAATGGGAAAAGAAATGAGAGAGATGCAGGAAAAACATGAAAATGAAGGCAACAGCTTAGTCAGGGAGATCCAAAAGAATGCTTAAGAAAATAACATGTTAAAATCAGCATAGGTCAAATGGATAAAACAGTTCAAAAAGTTATCGAGGAGAAGAATGATTTAAAAAGCAAAATTGGTCAGATAAAAAAAAAATAAGAAAGCTCTCTGAGGACAACAAATCCTTCAGATATAGAATGGAATTGAGGGAAGCTGCTGACTTTATAAGAAGTTGGAAACAATACTTCAAAATTGAAAGAATGAAAAATTAGAAGAAATAGGTAAAGCATCTCATTGACAAAACAAATGATCTGGAAAACAGATTCAGGAAAGATAATTTAAAAATTATTGGGATATCTGAAAGTCATCTTCAGGAAAAGAACCTTGACACCATTTTTAAAGAACTGCTACAGGAAAATTGCCCAGATATTCTAGAAGAAGAGGGCAAAATAGAAATTGAAAGAATATACCAATCTCCCTCAGAAAGAGATCCAAAATAGCCAACCCCCCAAGAATATTATAGACAAATTTCAGAATTTCCAAGTCAAAGAGAAAATGTTACAAGCAGCCAGAAGGACACAATTCAAATATCATGGAGTTGCAGTCAGGATCACACAGGACTTAGCAGCAACTATATTAAAGGTTCATAGGGCTTGGAATATAATACTCTGGAAGTCAAAATAGCTGATAATGCAACCAAGAATGAACTACCCAGCAAAACTGAATGTCCTCTTCCAGGGAAAAAAGATGAACTTTCAATGAACCAGGAGAATTTCAAATATTCCTGTTAAAGCAACCAGAGCTGAACAGAAAGTTTGATCTTCAAATACAAGACTCAGGTGAAGTATAGAGAGTGGAGAAGAGTAAACTATGAGAACTTGATGATTATGAACTACATGTATTCCTGCATAGAAAAATGATGCTGAAAATAATCATGGGAAACTTCTCATGTAATAGAGCAGGTACAATGAGCTCTTATAAATGAAGCACAGGAGGGAGTTGAATATGACGATACAATATTTTGTAAAAATAGAGTCAATGGCTAAAAGGGAAATGTAATGGGAGTAAGAGAAGGGAGAGGTAGAATAGGCTAAGATATTTGATATAGTAAGATTTTTTTTATTACAATGAACTATTGCAATGATATGGAAGGGGGGAAGGCAAGAGATAAGGAACCTTTACTCTCATCAGAGGTGGCTAGGAGAGGAAATAGCATATATACTCAATGGGGTATAGACATCTAGGGTAAGAAGGAGAGAAGGGGGCAGGGAGAAGTGGGGGATGTGAGTGATGGAGGAGAGGGTGGACCATGGGGGAGAGTGGTCAGATATAACACATTTTCTCTTTTACTTCTTGCAAGTGGATGGGATTGGATGGCCTGTCAGGGACCACAGGGCAGGCTGATTGTTGGGCCTTAGGGGTGGTATGTGGGCTCAGGGCCTCTTGGCCCCAGGGCCAGTCATTAGTCTGCTGCACCACTTAGCTACCCTACAGCACATTTAAGAATAGGGACAGAGTGAAAGGAGAGAGAAAATATAATGTATGGTAGTAGGGAAGTATGAATGGAGGGAGTTGTAATCAGCAATGTCAACAGTGGAAAAATATGGAAGTAGCTTTTGTGTTGGAATTATCCTAAAGAATGTGATCCCCCTGTGACAGAGCTGGTGTTGTTGGAACACAGAGTGAAGAAAAAAATTAATATGATTATGATTATGATTATGATTATGATTATGATTATGATTATTTGGGGTTGCAGGGCAGATGTGTTTGTGGTTTGAATATGCCAGACAGCTAGGTGATTGTTGGGTGTCTGGGGCTAGATTTGAGCTTGGGTTATTCTGACTCTTTGGCTGGTGCTTGGTCCACTGTGCCATCTAGCCCCTATTATAATTAATTTTTAATTTTAATTTTATTTTTTTCCTCTTTCCTTTCCTTTTTTGCTCAAGAGGGTCTCTATTTTTGGGGGGGAGGGTATATTATGATTACTCTTAAAGAAGAATATTTCTGTAATGTACAAAAACATTTGTACAAAAATAAAATAAGTATAATTAAAATTGAAAAAAAATTATGTATGGTAGACAGAGGAAAATTTGGAATGCACAATAAGAGTGATGTGGAAAAATCAGTAAAAAAAAAGTCATCAGCTTGTTTAAAGACACGCAAAATTAATGTTGAAAATAATGTCTTAAAACTAGACTAAACCATATAGAAAAAGTGGTACCAAAAACCAATGAGATGAAGAATGATTTAAAAAGAATAATTGGCCAAAATAGAAAATGAGATATAAAGCTTTACTAAATCATTCCTTTAAAATTAGAATTGAACACATGGAATGTAATGACTTTATGAGAAATAAATCACAATGAAACAAATGGAAATAATTAGAAGACAATATGAATATCTCATTAGAAAAACATTTCACTGGCAAAATACATTCGAGAGAGATAATTTCAAAATTACTGGAATAACTGAAAATCATCATTAAAAAACAAAAATCTAGACATCCTCTTTCAAGAAATTATCTAAGAACCCTGACTTTATAATAAAATAAGAGATCAAAATGGAAATTGAAAGATTCCACCCATCATTTCCAGAAAGAAATTCCTCAGATGAAAACTCCAAGGAATATTATAGATAAAATCCAGAATTACATGGCAAAAATAAAATATTGCAATTAGCCATGTTCAAATATCAATGAACCACAGTCAATATAATCTCTTATTTAGAATTTTCTGCCTTTAAGGATCACAGTGTTTGGAATATGCTGTTTTGAAATGCAAAATCTATGAATTCCAAACAAAAATCAAATACCCAGTAAAATTTAAAATACATTTTCAGTGGAAAAGATGAAAATTCAATGAAATGGGAACTTCCAAAATTTCCTGACAAAAGACCAAAACTAAACAGAAAAGTTGATTTTAAAATATGATATTCAAGAAAGGTATAAGAAAGGAAAATCAAAAGGGATTTAAAGTTAAACTGTTTATATGGGAAGTTGATACTGATAACTCATAAAGACTTCCTCATTGTTGCAATTATAAGTGATATAGCTTTTTAGAAAGAAGAGTCACCGGAATGTATTGAATTTGAAGGGATGTTGCCTAAAAAAAAATTAAAGTGTGAGAAAGGAATATGATGGCAGAGATAGAAGAGTAATTAATTCATATAAAAGAGGCAGGAAAATAATACTTTTATTGTGGAGGGCAATGGGGGAAAGTAAGGAGGAGTGAATAAATCTTACTCTAATTAGAAATACTGTAATGTTACTCTAATTAGAAGGAACAATTTACATACTCAAATTGTCATGGAAATCAATCTTAACTTGCTGGAAAATAGCCCAGGAGATTCTAAGAAAAGGGATGGTGATAGAAGGGAAGGCAGATTAGATGAGGACTAGTCCTAAGCAAAATCCTTCTGAGAAGGAATGGTTTGAAAGGAGAGAGAAAATAAAATAAATGGGAGGAGAAATAGGGTGGAGGAAAATACAGTTAGCAATATAACTGGAAAAAGACAAAGCAAATTTCCCTATTAAAGTCTCATTTCTCAAAATATAGATAACTGAGCCTGATTAATAAAATAAAATAAAATAAAAAGGCATTTCCCAATTGATAATTTATCAAAATATGAACAATATACATATAATGTAGTAAAAGTGACACAAAGCCAAAAAGTACTCTAAGTAACTATTGATTAGAGAAATTTACATTCAAATAATTCTGAGGTATTAACTCATACCTTTTAAATTTGCTTATAGAATAAAAAAAGTTACAGATGTTGGAATATATGTGAAGAAAAAGAGACATTAATGCATTGTTTCTGGATTTGTGAACTGATACAACCATTCTATAGAACAATGTGGAACTATGTCAAGGGTTATAAAGCATGTATACTCTTTGAATTCTAGTAATACCATTCCTAGGTGAGTATCCAAGAAAGAGATACTTTTTTAAAAATGGAAAAAAAAATATATATATATATATATGTATATATACATATATGTGTGTATATGCATGTATGTATACAAAAATATTTATAGTAGCACTTACCTGGTGGCAAAGAATTGGAAATTTAGGGAATGTCCATTAATTAATGACTGAACAAATTGTGGCATGTGATTTTGATGAAACACTATTCTGCTCCTGAAAAATAAAGAGAAGGATGCTCTCAAAAAAAAAAAAAATAAACTGGAAAGACTTGCATGATATGAAACAAAGTGAAATGTATTATCTACAAAGTAACAGCAATATTATTCAATGATGAGATGTGAATGATTTAGTTTTTCTCTTGTAGTTCAAATATTGAAGTAATTATTGTATGTATTTGATGTAATTATTGAAAAAAATTCTATCCATCTCCAGAGGAGAAAAAAAAATAATGGTGTTTGGATAAATATTGAAAACCACTCATTTTGCTTTCTTCTTTTTTTGTTGGTTTAGACTATATTTTCTTTCATAAAATGACTATTATTAAGATTTTTTCCACAGGTTTGCACATTTTGAGCCTCTATCAAATTGTTAGTCTTCACAATGGGGAAAAGGCAGGAAGCATGTGAGGAAGAAAAGTTAGAACTCAACATTCTTTAATTTATTTTTCCAAATATATGAAAAGATAATTTTCAAAATTCATTTTTGAAAAGTTTTCTCCCTCCTACTCTTCAGTCAACCCACCCTAAGATAGAAAGTACTCTGATATGGGCTGTAAGTGTATAATCATATTACACAAATTTTCATTTTTTCATAATAATATTTTCTCTTCATTCTCAAAGTAAACCATGACATCAAGAAAAGTGAAGCCATGACAAGCAAATTAATTGGATTTGAGTGAGGTGATGCTGTGCTAAGTCGTTGTCCTCACTTTCTCCTCCAGAATCATCTGAGTGCAGTGGCCATATATGAAACAGTATGACTGGAGATGGCTCTGGATGTGAGGGGATCAGGGTTAAGTCACTTCTCCAAAGTCACACAGCTATTATCAAGTGTTTAAGACCGTATTTGAACTCCTCTCCTCCTGCCTCCAAGACCAGTGCTATATCTACTCTGCCATCTAATTGCACCGAGATGAATTAGAACAAAAAGGGAAAAACCATGAGATGGAAAAGGCAAACTTAAAAAGGTTAAAATATTATACCTTGAACTGCATTCAGACTCCATAGTTTTTTTTTTCTCTGAAAGTGGATTACATTTCTGATGGCAGATCTTTTAAAATTGTCTTTTATCATTGTACTGTTAAGCTGAGATATCACAGTTATTCACTGTACAATGTTGCTATTAAGGCATATTATGTTCTCCTGATTCTGTTCAATTATTCAGCATGAGTTCATATAAGTGCTTCCAAGCTTCCTTCTGAAATCTGCCTATTAATAGTTTCTCATAGACTTATAATATTACATAATAGTATTTTTGTTAATGTTTTGTATTCCAATTATATACAATAGTAGTTTCTACTTATCATTATCTGTAAGGTTTTGAATTTTACAATTTTTCCTCCAATCTGCTTCCTTCACCTACCCCTCACAGAAGGCATTCTGATAGTCTTTGCACTGTTTCCATGCTATACATTGATCAAAACTGCATGTGTTGAGAGAAAATTCAAGTCCTTAAGGAAAAAGGTAAAATATAAGAGATAGCAAACTTTCATAATATATAAGGAAACAATTTTAATTTAAAGGTGATAATCCTTGGTGTTTGTTTAAACTCCACAACTCTTTCTGTGGGAACAGAGGGTACAGTGAGGACAATGCCTTAGCACACCATCCCCTCACTCTGTCACAGGTATTCTAAAATTATCTGAATTTTGCCTTGATGGAAAGAGCAAGTTCATTAAGGTTAATCATCACCCCCAAGTTGCTGTTAGGGTATACGATATTCTTCTGGATCTATTCATCTCACTGAATATCAATTCATGCAAGTCTTTCCAGGCTTCTCTGAAATCCCATCCATCTTGGTTTTTCATAGAACAAAAGTGTATATTAACATACATATACCATAATTTGTTCAGCCATTTCCCAATTGATGAACATTGACTCCTTTTTCAATTCTTTGCTACCACAAATAGGGCTGCTATTAATATTTTTGTATAACTGATGTTTATACAATTTTCCATGATATCTTCAGGGTATAGACACAATGGTAGCATTGCTGGATCAAAGTTTCTGCACACACTTATTGCCTTTTAGGCATAATTCCAGTTTGCTCTCCAAAATGGTTGGATGAGGTTACAGCTCAGTCAAAAATGTATTAGTAACCCATATTGCCAACATCCTTTAAAACATTGAACATTATCCTTTCTGGTCATATTGGCCAATCTGAGAGATATGAGATGATACCTCAGAGTAGCTTTAGTTTGCATTTGATTAGAGATACAGTGATAATTTAGAGCAATTTTGACCATGGATAGCTTTGATTTCCTCATCTGTAAATTGACTTTACATACCTTTTGACCATTTGTCAATTGGGGAATAACATTCTATTTTTAAATTTGACTCAGTTCTCTCTCTCTCTCTCTCTCTCTCTCTCTCTCTCTCTCTCTCTCTCTCCATACATATATATATATATATATATATAATATATATATATATATATATATTATAAATGAGTCCTCTGTCAGAAATACTAGTTGTAAAAAATTATTTCCATTTAACTACATTTATTTTGATTTTGGTTACCGTGGTTTTGTATGTGCAAAATTTTTTTTTAATTTAATGTAATCAATATTATCTAGTTTGTTTTTAATTATGTCTTCCATCTCTTCCTTTGTCATAAACTGCTTCACTTTCCTTATATCTAGCAGGTAAACTATTCCTTGATCTCCTAGTTTTCTTATAATATTGTCTTTTATTGTCTAAATGCTGTACCCATTTTAATCTTATCTTGGTATAGGATGTAAGATGTTGGTCTAATCCAAGTTTCTGCCATTGTAAGCTCCAATTTTCACAAAAGATTTTATCAAAAAGATAATTTTTAATGCAGAAGCTGGACTCTGAGTTTATCAAACAACAGATTACTATAATAATTTCCTGCTGTCCTTTTTTTTTTAGATTTTTGCAAGGCAAGTAGGGTTAAGTGGCTTGACCAAGGCCACACAGTTAGGTAATTATTAAGTGTCTGACACTAGATTTGAACCCAGGTACTCCTGACTCAAAGGTCGGTGCTTTATCCACTATGCCACCTAGCCATCCTACTGCTATCTCTTTTGCACCTAATCTATTCCACTGATCCACCACTCTTAGTCAATTCCAGACAGTTTTTATGACTTAAGCTTTATAGCAGAATTTTAGATCTGGTAAGGCTAAACCATCTTCTTTTACATTTTTTAAGGATTAAATTATTGTATATTCTTGACTTTTTGTTTCTCCATTATTTCCAATTTTTTCTAGCTCATAAAAATAATTTTTAGAAGTTTGGTAAGGCAATGAATAAGCAAATTAATTCAGGTAGAATTATAATTTTTATTATATTAGATTGGCCTATCCTTGAGCAGTTAATATTTTCCCAGTTATTTAAATCTGATTTTATTTCTAAGAAAAATGCTTTTTTATTTGTTTATATAGAGTTTCTGAGTCTGCTTAGGCAGGTAGACTCCCAAATATTTTATATTGTCTGAAGTTACTTTAAATGGAATTTCTCTTTCTAGCTCTGATTGCTGTATCTTAATAATAATGTAAAGAAATGCTGAGGATTTATAATGGTCTATTTTATATCCTGTGACTGCTAAATTTCCAAATTCTTTCTATAAGTTTTTTAGATGATACTTTAGAATTTTCTAGATATAGCATCATGTCCTCTGCAAAGAGTGAAAGTTTAATTTCTTCCTTCCCAATTCTAATTCCTTCAACTTCTTTTTCTTTTCTTATTGTTGAAACTAGCATGTCTAATACAATATTGAATGATAATGGGGATAAGGGCATCCCTGTTTCACCCTTGATCTTATTGGGAATGTCTCTAACTTATCCCCATTGCATTAAAGGCTCGTTGATGGATTCAGATAGATACTGCTAATCATTCTAAGGAAGAATTCATTTATTCTTACACTCTCTGGTGTTTTTAGTAGGAAAGGGTGCTGCTATATTTTGTCAAAGGCTTTTTCAGCATCTGTTGAGATATTCACAAGATTTCTATTAGGTTTGTTATTGTTGAAGTCAATTATACTAACAGTTTTCCTAATATTGAACCAACCCTACATTCCTGGGAAGAATCCTGTTCAGTCATAGTGTATTATCCTAGTCATGACTTTCTGTAATCACTTTGCTATGATTTTATTTAAGACTTTTGCATCCATTTACTTTAAGGAAATTTCTCTATAAATGTCTTTCTCTGTTTTCACTCTTTCAGGTTTAAAAAGGCATCAACGCCATAATGGTGTCATAGAAGGATTCAGACAGAGTTCCCTCTTCATCTATATTTACAGAGATTTTTATATAGAATTATAACCAATTGGTTCTTAAATGCTTGATAGAATTACCTTGTGAATCCATATGGCCCTAGAGATTTTTTCTTAGGGAGTTCAATAATGGTTTGTTGATTTTCTTTTTCTGAGATACAGTTATTTAGGTATTTAATATCCTCTTCATTTAATCTGGGCAAATTATATTTTGCAAAAATTCATCCATTTCATTTAGATTATCAAATTTAGTGGCATAGAGTTGGACAAAAGAACTCTGATTTATTATTTCAATTTCCCCCTCATTGGTGGTGAGTTCACCTTATTCAGGTATGATACTAGTAGTTTTGTTTTCTACTTTTTTAATCTAATTAACCAAAGGTTTATCAATTATATTGATTTTTCCATAAAACCAAGTGTTGGTTTTATTTATTTTTTCACTAGTTTTCTTGCTTTCGACTTTAATAATTTCTCCTTTAATTTTTAGAATTTCTAATTTGGTATTTAATTGGAGGTTTTTTATTTGTTCTTTCTCTAATTTTTTTTAGTTGCATGCTTAGTTCATTGATTTCCTCATTCTCTATTTTATTCATCTAAGCAGTTAAAAATACACTATTCACCCTAATAACTGCCTTAACTGTATCCCATCCAATTTGGCATGTTTTCTTGTTATTGTCTTTATCAAGGATGAAATCATTAATTCTCACTTGAATTTGTTGTTTGATCCACTAATTTTTTACAATGAAGTTATTTAGTTTCAATTAGTTTTAGGTCTGTCTCTCCATGGCCCTTTATTGCATATAATTTTTATTGCATTTTGATATGAGAAGGAAACATTAAATATTTCTGCTTTTTTGCATTTGAATGTAAGGTTTTTAAGCCTTCAGACATGTTCATATTTTGTGTAAGTGCCATGTACTGTGGGAAAAAAAAGTATAATCTTTTCTATACCCATTCATTCTTCTCCAAAGGATATCATGTCTAACTTTTCTAACATTCTATTTATCTCCTTAACTTCCTTCTAATTTATTTTATATTTAGATTTATCAAAATCTGAGAGAGGGAAGTTGAGATCTCCCACCGGTAGAGATTTGCTGTTTATGTCATCCTTTAACTCATTGAGATTCGTCTCTAAGCATATGGATGCTATACCACTTGGTGTATACATATTTAATATTGAAATTGCTTCATTTGCTATGGTACCTTTTAAGAGGATATAGTTTTATTCATTATCGCTTTTAATGTGATCTATTTTTGTGGTTGCTTTGTGTGAGATAAGGATTGCCTTTTTCACTTACACTGAAGCAAAATATATTATGCTCCAACCTTTTACCTTTACTTTCTATATATTTCTATTGTTTCCAACGAGTTTTTTTGTAAGCAGCAAATTGTAGGGTTCTGGTTTTTAATCTACTCGGTTATTTGCTTATATTTTATGGGAGAGTTCATCTCATTCAGATTCAAAGTTATAATTACTAACTCCTTTTTGCACTGCATGTTATCTGTTTGTATTCCTCCCTTGTTAAATTTTATGCCTACTCCCCCATATTTTACTTCTGAATACCACCTCCTTCAGTGTATTTTCCCCCCTTATATCTTACCTGCCCATCTTTTCCTTTTCTTTTTGCCCCTTTTTCCTCCCCTTTCTCATCTTAGTTCCTGTTCTCCTTCTCCTTCTAATATGTGAAACCTTAATAAGTTCCTTAACTGAATGTGTGTTTGTGGATATTAATCCTTCTTTGAGCCAAATATAATGAAAGAAAGATTCAAGTGGTTTTCATTTCCTCCCTTCTTCCCTTCTATTGTAATAGGTCCTTTGTACCACTTCATATAATTTGATTTACTTCATCCAAACTCATCCATCTTCTCGTCACTTTAATCTTCCCTCTTTTTAAGGAGATATTGTTTTTAAATCATTCTGAGTCACAGACAAGTCATGAGTGTCCATTACTTCTGGCTAAGTGTATTCTAACTAATAGACTTATAATTCTCAAGATTTATGAAAATCTCTCTCCCAGCTGGAGATATAGCCAGTTTCATTTTATTGAATATAATTTTTTCCCTTTCCCTTTTTTAAAACCTTTTCAATATGTCTCTTGAACTTCCTGTTTGAAGTCTAAATTTTCATTTTAGCTCTGGTCTTTTTTTTGGCTTTTTGCAAGGCAAATAAGGTTAAGTGACTTGCCCAAGGCCACACAGTTAGATAATTATTAAGTGTCTGAGGCCATATTTGAACTCAGGTACTCCTGACTCCAGGGCTGATGCTCTATTCATTGTGCCCCCTAGCTGCCCCTAGCTCTGATCTTTTTGGCAAGAAAAGTTGGAAGTCTCCTATTTCATTAAATGTCCATCTGTTCCCTGGAAGAGAAAGCTCAGTTTTGTAGGGTAGTGAATTCTTGGTTGCATTCCAAGCTTCTTTGCTCTTCAGAGCATTGTGTTACAGGCCATCCAGTCCCTTTATATTGATGCAGGTCCTGTGTAATCCTTATAGTGGTTCCTTTGTATCCAAATTGTTTTTTTCTGGCTGTTTGCAGGATTTTCGCTTTTATGAAATGGTTGTGAAATTTGTCCACAATATTCCTTTCTGTTTTCATTTTAGAATCCCTTTCAGAGGAGATCAATGTATTCTTTTTTTTCCAGGCAATACGCTTAAGTGGTTTGCCCAAGGCCACACAGCTAGGTAATTATTAAGTGTCTGCTTTATCCACTACACCACCTAGCTACCCCTTAGATCAATGTATTCTTTCAATAAATGTTTTTCCCTCCAGTTTCATGATAATCAGGGCAATTTTCCTTCAAAAGATCCTGAAACACTGAGTCCAGGCTTTTTTATCCTCCATGTGATCAGGATGCTCAATGACTCTTAAATTGTCTCTCCTGTATCTTTTTTTCTAGGTCAGTAGTTTTGCTGATGAGGTATTGTATGTTTTCTTCAATTTTTTATATTTTTTGTTTTTTTGAACAGATTCTTGTTGTCTCATGAAGCCATTAATTTTCACCAATTCCATTTTTTTTAGAGAAGAATATTCTTCATTTAGCTTTTTCAACTCCATTTTGAAAGAGTCTTCCATTTGCCAAGGTGTAGTTTTAAGACAATTATTTTCTTTTTGCACTGGTCAAATTGTATTTTTCAAAGACTTATTTTCTTTTGGCAAGGTGTTAATTTTCTATTGGGTTTCCTTTCTAAGCTTTTCCAATTGATTTTAAACTCCTTGATCTCTTCTAAGGAGTCTTTCTGGGCTGGAGACAAATTTATGTTCTCCTTAGAATTTTTAGCTCTCTCTGGATTAAAGTCTTTGTCTTCAATGTAGCTTTCAATGTACCTCCCTTTACGTTGGTCTTTCTTCATTTTCCTAGGATCTTGTATTGGGGTGGGGGAGAGTCTATTTAACAGAACTTTGGTTTTGAAAGCCAACACACTTTGCTGATCAGATTTTGTAACTTCGGGTGTGCTGGCCAATAGGGGATGGTAGTGTGGAGTGGAGTGTCAACCTTTATTTGTTGTTCAGTCCCTAGGCCTGGGTGGGGGCATGGGAGGAGCTGCAGGTTCTGAATTGTTACTGAGCAATGTTGGCCCTGGTTCTCTTATCTCTGCCCCCACTTCACCCAAGTTCCCCTGAGACAGTGCTTGTTTGTACATGTTCTTCTTTTCTCCTTCTGGATTTTGTGGATTTGAATTCTGTTAAGAGGCTCATTTCATATTAATTTAGAGAGAAAGTCAGGAGAGCTTAGCATAGTGCCCTGCTTCTCTCTGCTATCTTGGCTTTAAGTGTTCCCCATGATATTAATTTTTACTCTTTAAGTTTTTGTAAGGCAAATGGGATTACATGATTTTCCCATGGCCACACAACTAGTTAATTATTAAGTGTCTGAGGCCGGATTTGAACTCAGGTGCTGCTGACTACAGGACCAGTGCTCTATCCACTGTGCCACCTAGCTGCTCCCATCCCCATGATATAATTATACCATAACCTGTTCAGTTCTTCTCCAATTAATGGACATCCCTTTAATTTCCAATTCTTTACCACAACAAAAATCTTACTTTATATCTTTTCCATTTTTTGTGATCCCTTTGGAATATCGATTTAATGATGGTATTTCTAGAACAAAATGGATATGGATAGGTCTATTACTCTTTGTGCATATCTTCAGATTGTGCTCCGGAATGGTTAATCTTCACAGTTCTAGCAAGAGTCCATTAATGTCCCCATTTCCCCACATCCCCTCCAGCATTTATCATTTTATTTTTTCTGTCATATTAGTCTGATAGGTGTGAGTTGATACCTCAGGGTGACATTAATTTACATTTCTCCAATTAATGTTGTCAGAGTATTTTTTTCATATGAATATAGATAACTTCAGTTCTTCTCACTGAAAGTTACCTATTCACATCCTTGACCATGTTTCAATTGGATAATTACTTGTATTCTTATAATTTTGATTCAATTTTCTATATATTTTAGAATAGAGGAGGTTACCAGAAATACTAACTGATTTTTTTTTACCTTTCTGCATTCCTACAAATGTTGGTTGCATTGGTTTTGTTTCTGCAAAAAAACTTGTCAGTTTAATGGAATTCAAATGATTTATTTTGCATTTTCTAATATTCTCTATTTCTTATTTGGTCACAGATTCTTCTCCTTTTCATAGATCTGAGAGGCAAACAATTCCTTGGTAATATATCGCATATTGTATAACCTTTTCTGTCTAAATCATGCATCCATTTTGAACTTAGCTTCATATAGGAATGACATGTTGATCTATAACTAGTTCCTACCATATAATTTTTCATTTTTCACAACTGTTTTTGTCAAATAGTGAATTCTCAACCCCAGAAACTGCAGTCTTTGAATGAATTAAGCACTGGATTACTTTAGGATACTCATGGTAACACCAGGCCAATAGGCTCCAGGAAACACAGGTTTCCCACCCCTAACCCAAACTATACCTTTGATCTGCAATTATATTTCTGAGCCAGCACTAAATATTTTGATAACTACTGCATCATAATATAATTTTAAATCTCGTATGGCAAGATTAATTAATTTGTACTTTTTCATTAATGGACATCAACATTTTGAAAATGAATGTTAAAATTGTTTTTATATGTAACTAGGGAAAATTAAAACACCAAATAAACAAAATCAACAAAGCAAGGAAAAAGAAAATATTTCTGATTTTGTACAACCAAAAAGAGACATAATTCATCTTGTTTAATCACTTGAAATTTTTACCCAATTTCTACTATATGAATGAGACTTTTTTTTAGGTTTTTTTTTTTTTGCAAGGTGAATGGGGTTAAGTGGCTTGCCCAAGGTCACACAGCTAGGTAATTATTAAGTGTCTGAGTCCGGATTTGAACCCAGGTACTTCTGACTCCAGGGCCGGTGCTTTATCCACTATGCCACCTAGCTGCCCCATGAACGAGACTCTTAAGAGAAATAGAATCAAATGAACTTTTTATTAAAATACAAAATGAGGTGTCCCAAAAATTAAAAAAAAAATATGCAATCATTGATTTGGAGGATCCAAATGCCAATGCATTTATAATTATTCATTCAGAGGTAAAACAGAATCTTATCCCCTGCTAATGGTGGAACAATAAAAAAAAAGCATCTGCATCAGTCCAATGATGCTTACTCTGGGGTAGACAGTAAGGATATTAATGGTGGGAATAATGAGCATGATTTCCCAGGGAACATAAAAATTTCATAGAATTACATACAGAATGCTTTTAGGCTAATAAAAGGGTGCCAGGGTAGATTGATGTTTGGATGCTATCATTTCATCCTTTCCCGGGAGATTATATGAATGACACAAAGATTCCTCCCCCAATTATTGCTCTCCAAATATCATACCATCCACTCTCTATGTAGTGTAAACAATTTATGTTCTCCAAATCCTTCTCATTCCTAGTAGGCATACAACAAGGAGTAAGCACTTAGTTATCAGGAAACTGATACTTGGAAGGAATTGGGGACACTCTCAATAGAGGTCTACACCTTGAGAACATACAGCCCAAGAATTGACTTTATTTGTCATGGATCACAATTGAAGCTCCACACAGATGACTGTGATCATTCCTTATCCTCTACCAAACGCACATACTTAGACATTACTCTTTGAATAAATTTTTAAAAATAAATGAATAAATAAACAAACAAATAAATAAATGAATCTAACATCTTATCTCAGATTTGCTACAAAAGAGTTGCAAGGCAAAAGAAAGTATATTATCCCTGTCCTGTAGCTGGCTTTCAGTAAAGGTGGAACTACAAAATAAGAGCCAGAGTAATGTTTTCTGTGAGCTATTAGCAGAATGCATCATTTTGTGATTAAAAACAGCATCACATTTAATATTACACATTTAGTGGAGGAGGCAACTTTTCCAGGTTTCTGTCCCATAGCTATGTAGAGTTCAGGAAGAATCACAAAGCAATAATTTAGACTGATTAAGTTTATTCAACCAATAAATAAAGAAAATTGTGTCATGGATGAGGGCAAGAGCTGAATTTAAGGAACCAGGAAAGAGGAGGTGAAGGATATACTGTTAGCATTCATATCAGGACAATGCATAGGCTAAAGAAACTGAGGAGAAGGAAAAATGGATATTAGGTAAAACTCCCCAGTGCATACAAGGAAGTTTAAAACACTGGTTGTATGTGAATAAATGGGACCTGGTGTTGTGGCTTGCTTCCTTGGGGCCCACAGCAGTGACCTCCCTCCAGGAGAGGAGATGAGAATAAGGAATCAAGCCACTACTGACTTATGCCTCCAGCTCAAATTTATTACTGCTTAGCTATTACATATATACTGTTAGGTCTTCCAGGGTAGAACAAAGAATAATAGGGGTGCAAGCATTATGTATGTGCAGCATCTTGAATTACAGGATGGGGGGGTATGTTAGGGAGGATATGATAAGGCACAGCTGTGTCTAGTGCCCTTGGTCAGTGGGGCAGAATGTCCAGCTCCCAAGTACTCTGGTTCCCAAAGACTCTGGCTCACCTTATCTCTCAGGGCGGCAAGCCAGCTCCTGAGACTGTTCAGGTTGCAGTTTACTTGGAGATGATTTGTGTCATGGTTGTTAGAATAGCCTGTGTACTCACATCTCCCCCTTGTTTTTCATTAAGGACCCGGAGGGGCTGGATAGTCATGGCAGAGCTGATGAGGGCTTTTGCAGCTCTGTGCCAGTTAATCAAAGAACAGTGGAGGAGTAATAGGCAAATAATAATGAGAAAGCCAAGAATAATTTTGGTTGGGGAAGTGTAACTAAAAATACCATGCAAGAGCATGTCTTGGAATCACTATATAGTCGTGGTCGGATGACCATGTTATTGAGGTCCAGGACCTTATATGTCATGTTGGCAAGCAGGGATTGCAAGTGGGAGTCCCACTGTGTGGAAAGCTGCCTATTGAGGAGAGGAATGGTGTCATACAAAAGGAGGTATATCTTGCATCACACATGGTCCTAATTTGCTGTTCTACAAAAGAGATTTGTTCATTAGTGAGGGCTAGTTGTTGGTTTAGGTTAAGGATAGCTCCTCTCAGGAGATTATTAACCTCATTTTGCTGGTGAAAGATTCCAGCCGTTTGTCTGACCATGTGCTCTATATCCTCTGGCCATGGGGTGGTGGCTATAGAGGTGGCTGCAGAGGCTATAAATGTAATAAGGGATGCTATGAGCAGGGCAAGTAGGCCAATGGCTTGGGATTCCATGTGATAGATTGTAACTTGCTGTGTCCACCCATCAGTGGTCACAGGTATCCATAGATACCTGGGTGTATGGACTAGGATGTGTGTGTTGGCATCAGGCAGGTGCAGGAGGTAAGATAGCAAGAATTATTCCTGGAGCAGTTCAGGATATCAGAGTGGTCAGGGGTCAGATTGGTAGCTACCCATAAAAATGGGGGTGTGAGACAGGCTTGACTGTGTAAAAGTACTGATTTTTCTGGCTGTATTGTAGGCTCAACCAGTGCTAGCTTGGACCACCTAGAGTCCATTTTACCCCAAGTTCCATTATACCAGACAAGCCCTCTCATGAAAAAAGAGAGGTCTAATGTCTGTGCAGGCTGAAAGGCCACACAGAGGGGCCTGAGAATGGCTGGTGTATTTTGTATATGGGGGGTCTATATCTCAATGGGGGTGCCCCAATCTCATCTAAATCAGAATAGGTACTGAGCCGGGAACCGATGTGCAATGCATAGGGGCCTCTTCATGGGGCCTGGGGTATTTGTGGAGACCAGAATGGGGGGGAATGCCAACGTAAGGGAGGAAAGGGCAGGGAAGGAAGTGTGGAATTTGGGGTGTTCTAGTTTTCTTAGGTCCATAGTACAGTGTTCTAAAATCCTTGGGCCAGCACACACCAGTATCATTATATCCCCATAGACTTCCAGCTGGGAATCTTATGTCAGAAGAGTCAAAGGCAAAAAGGTCCCCTTGAAATGAGTGGGTTAGCCGGACCCAGTATAGGTGTGCAAAGGACCAGTTAAAGGTGAAACCGACAGAATTGGAAATGTTAAGAGTCCCAGGAAATGGTGTGGCTGCTTGATCTTCCGGTGAGAGTATGGGGAGACACATGGTTCCACTACTGGCAAAGAGCACTGGGAGGAGAGATGCATCATAACCTATGGGTAAAAGGATTGGGGGGGAGGGGATAAGTTCCTATCATGGGGTGGCCCATACTTCGGGGGTATTCAGCAGGAACAGCACAGCATAGGAATGAGGAGTTGGTGAAAAGATAAGTGTCCTCTAGGTTTTAAGTCCATCGCTCTTTTTGACAAGGTGAGGAGCTCGTCCTGGAGTGCTGCAGGAATGTTGGGGGAATTGTATTTTCCCTCTCAGTCCTCTGTGTCTCAGGCTTCATCTACTGTTGTTTAGAGACATTCTTTGCATTTCTTTAGTCAGGGCTGCTACAGAGCTAGGTGATCTGGGTGCTGCTGCTGCTTGTCAGATCAGATCAGATGGTCGGGAATCTACAGCCCGGTGGTGCAATCTGTGGGAAAAACACAAGCAAACCCTCTTAGGATGGGAGAGGAAGGGAAGCGGGCAAGGACCAAAGCTAGTGCTTGCAATTCTGCCCCTTGCACAGAATGGGTGTGAGGGCTCCTTGGAGTGAATAAAATGGATCCATTACTGTAGATTACATTGCCTAGGTACTTTCTGTTTGCATCTGTAAAGGCTACATAAACCTGTGGAATGGGTCGGGGGGAGGGTAACGAGAAGAGGAGTAGGACGGGGAGCGCTGAAATCCCCTTGAGAAGACAAGAGGACAGGTAATGATTACAATGGACCCAGAAAATAATCTTTCATCTGACAGTCATCCGTGAAGTCTTTAGCTACTGCTGAGGGGGCTGGGGGAGCATCTTGATGTTTCATGGGAGGCTAGATCCAGCCATCTTCCCCAAGCAATTCATGGTAAAGTCGAGGAGGGTTTAGGGAGGGTGATTTGTCAGGTGGAGGATCCCGGGAGGGTTTAGAAGGAGGGGCCAAGTGGATTTCTCATCAGTTTGAGTGCCCTCATTGCAGACCTCAGTGAGGTGGCACGGGCTCTCTGCTCTGGCCTTTTCTGCATCTAAATCTGCCTGTAAAATATCTTGAGGCTTTTCCTCTCTCCCTGAAAGGCAGGCATGTATTGCAGTGACAAAAGGATAGAAGGGCAGCGGGGGAGAAAAGTCACCATGGACCTCAGCTCTGCGGGCAAGTGTCAAAGCATGCCCCCAAACATCAGGATCCAGGATGTGGCCAGCTTCAATCCAGGGGGCCAAAACAAAAACTGCCTGGAGTGTTATCTTACATTCTTTTTCAGAGCATTTCAGGTGATGGGAACTTAGGAGTTGTTTAAGAACCCATACTTGCGCATCTTGGTTAGAAGGGGGAAGATTCCCCATTAGGATAAGGGACTACAGGGGCTCTAGAACCCGTGGGGCCTCTGGGACTGGGACTGTGGAGAGACCGGCCCGAATGGGGCACTTATCTTGGCCAGAAAGGAGGAGTGTGAGTCCTGAAGCATCCTTCAGGGGAGTCCAGAGTTTCGACACCATTTGTAGTGGCTTGCTTCCTTGGGGCCCACAGCGGTGACGTCCCTCCAGGAGGGGAGCTGAGAATAAGGAGTCAAGCCACTACTGACTTATGCCTCCAGCTCAAATTTATTACTGCTTTTAGCTATTACATATATACTGTTAGGTCTTCCAGGGTAGAACAAAGAATAATAGGGGTGCAAGCATTGTGTATGTGCAGTGTCTTGCATTACAGGATGGGGGGGTATGTTAGGGAGGAGATGATAAGGCACAGCTGTGTCTAGTGCCCTTGGTCAGTGGGGCAGAATGTCCAGCTCCCAAGGACTCTGGTTCCCAAGGACTCCGGCTCACCTTATCTCTCAGGGTAGCAAGCCAGCTCCTGAGACTGTCCAGGTGGTGACTTACTTGGAGATGATTTGTATCATGGCTGTCAGAATAGCCTGTGTACCCACAACCTGGGAGGAGGACAGCTATTTTTACCTTAGAAAGAGATGTTTCTCTTGAAAGTCAACATGAAAGAAAGTACAAATAATGACATTAAAAATTTAAGAAATATGACAAGTTTGAAATGGTCAATCTTATCCTTCTTGTTTGTAACTCAGGAAACATCTTTATACTTTGCCTTAACTTATTATCTATATATATGAAGTAAGTAAATTGAGAAAATAAATGTTGGTAAGCATAAATAATTACTTTTTAATTATCAATGCTTTATATTTTGCTTGATAGCTTCCTAGTTAATAAGGGAAAATCAGTTTCTCTTCACCTTATAATGACCATGTTTCTGTGCATTCTTCAGGGACTCCTTTGCCTTCTGTAATTTATAATTACATTTTCTTTTTTATTTGTTTTTGTTTCATTATAATTTCTTCTTGCTTTTGAATTTTTTTTCTTGTTTTTTCCTCCCTGGCTTCTTTCATTTTTTGTTTTTATAAATAGTTAAGTTTAACTACCAAGTACTTTGAGATTTAAAGCATTTTGTTTTGTTTTGTTTTATTTGGAGGTTTCCCTTCAGATTATAATATGTAGGCTCTCTCGGTTGATGCCTTGATATCTGTACCCTGAAACTCCATGATTTTATTTTAATATATAATAACTTGTGATATTCATATTTTTGTTTTCTTATTTTCATGTTATTCCAGGAGACCTATTAATATTAAGAAATTTTGTTGTACCCAGTTTAAAAGGTCACTTGCTTTGATTTGTAAAAAATAAATGCACATAGATACATTATTTTACGGTCATTAGTTTTTGTTTTTGTTTTTAATTTAAATTTTCTCAATTATTTTTAAAATTATCATTTAATTGTAATTTCAAGATTTTCCCTTCTTTCTCCTCCATCTTTCTTTATAAAGTAAACAATTTTATATAGATCATACATGTACAATCATACAAAGCAACTGGAAAAAAAAGATAAAAAAGAAAAAGAATTTAAAAGCATCCTTTAAAGCACTTTTTTTTTCCTATTTGTCTTTGAAAATGGATAACATTTCATTTTAAGTCATTTGGAATTGTCTTAGATCATTGTATCATTGAGAAAAACTACGTCATTCACAGTTGTTCATTACAAAATGTTGCTTCTGTTCTGTACAGTGCTCTTCTGTTCTGGTTACTGAACTCTGAATGAGATTGTTCAACAATAGTCCACCTTTGGGCATTCACTCAATTTCAATTGCTTGCCACCACAAAATAACTGCTAGAAATCTTTTCATAAATTTAGGACCTTCCCCGCCTTATTTTAACATTATTTTTTTTTACTCTGAGGTTATAAACTAGCAATGGTATTGCTACAGGAAAAGCACAGTTTTATAGTTTTTTAAGTGTCAATCCAAATTGATCTCCAGAATGGTTTGATCAGTTCATAATTCCATCAATAGTGCATTTATCTCAATTTTTCCACATCCTTCACATATGTCATTTTGAATTTTGTCATATTAGCCAATCTGGTAGGTATAAGATGGTATCTCAGTTATTTTAATTTGCATTCAATGACTTAAAGCTCTTATATTATAATATGTAGTTTTGATTTTTTCTTATGATTTTGGTACATTTGACTATTTACCAAATGGGGAATCACACATTTTCTTCTAAAGTTCAATTTATTCTTCATATTTTATAGACAACTTTTCAAATCTATTTATTTTTATTTCCTCCCCCACTTATATGAAAAATCAAGTTTTAATGTTTTCTTCCAAAGTCTTGAATTCCAAATTCTCTCCCTGCCCCCCATCCCACTCTCTCACATTGGGAAAGCAAGCTCCTTAGTGCAAGTTAAAAAATGTGTTACCATGAAAATCATTACCTCAATAGTCATTTTGTAAAAGTAAACATAACTCCCTTTCCCCACCCACACACAAAAGAGAAAGTTCAAGAAAAATGAATTGGAAAAATAAAGTATGCTTCACTCTGTATTCAGACACCATCAGCTCAATGTTTCAGATGCATAGTATGCTTTATCAAAAGTCCTTCTGAATTCCAGTGGGACAAAAGCAGCTCTGAGAAAACATATGTTATTGATAGCTGATCATTCTGCAAAATTGCTGCTATTTTGTATTTTTTTAAATTTATATATTTATTTTCATTGATAAGTATATGCAAACTTCCAAGTTAAAGATTTTTTCCCACCCTCCCTCCCCACCCCACCCCCTCAGCAGGGAAGTGAGGTTAGCATTTAACATATATATTTTGTTAAACACATTTACAAATTAGTAATTTTTGTCATATGGAATTAAGATTAAAGGAAAGAGATACATAAGAGATAATTTGGGGGGGTAGCTAGGTGGTGCAGTGGATAAAGCACTAGCCCTGGAGTCAGGAGTACCTGGGCTCAAATCCAGCCTCAGACACTTAAGATACTACATGGCCTTGGGCAAGCCACTTAACCCCATTTGCCTTGCAAAAAAAAAAGCCTAAATAAAAGATATTTTTTGTAAAGGCTTCATCAGATTCAGAAGGGTTGTTTGTTTTTTCCTGTGTATTTTATCTTGTTTTGCTTTTTTTCCTCTGATTGGGGATAGTAAAGTCCATAAACAGTTAAAAATAGTTGTCCTAGATCTCTGGACTTACCAGAGGAACTGCTTCTATCAAGGATGTTCTTCTCATAATGTTGCTAATGTGTGCATTGTTACCTTTTCTCTACTCTCTTTGCTCAGCAACAGATCCCAAAAGTCATTCATGCTTCTCTAGAGTTTGACTATTTATGATTTCTTATTTTAAGTTTTTTTGTTTTGCAAGGCAATGGGGTTAAGTGACTTGTCCAAGGCCACACAAGCTAGGTAACTATGAAGTGTCTGAGGCTGGATTTGAACTCACGTACTCCTTACTCCAGGCCTGGTGCTCTTTCCACTGCGCCACGTAGGTGCCCCAGGTATGAACAGTTTTATTGCCCTATGGATATAGCTCCATATTGCTCTCCAGAAAGGTTGATTCTGTTCACAACTACACCATCAGTGAAGCAATGTCCCAATCCTCCTATGACCTCTGCAGTATTGATCATCTTCCCTTTTTCTCATCTTGACTAAACTAAGGGGTATGAGATGATACCTCATTGTTGTTTTAATTTGCATTTCTCTAATCAATAGTGATTTGGAGTATGTATTCATATTTTATTATATATAGCTTTAATTTTTTCATTTGAAAACTCTCTGTTCATATCCTTTTCCCATTTATCAATTTAGGAATATTACTTTGTTTTTAGGGTACAATTTCCAATGCATCTGTTCATGAAAGTTTCTTTTATTTTTAATGAGAGTGTCCTATTCATCATTTCCCACAACATAATAGCATTTCATCAAGCTCATATAATACAATTTTTTTTCAACCATTCCCCAATCACTGGGCAAGCCCTCAATCTCCAGTTCCCCACCAAAAGAAAAGAGCTACAATAAATATCCCAAAATATATATAAATATATTTCATAGTTTCTTCCAATTTTTGTTCTTTGGTATAGTTTTATTTCTTCCTGATTTCTCACAAAGTCATCAGCTTCCGTTAGCTCCATTCTGTATTTGAAAGAGTTCATTCTATATTTGAAGGAGTTATTTTCTTCAGAGAGCTTTGTTATCTTCTTTTCTAATGTTCTTTTCCAGATAGCCAATTCAGCTTTCTAAGTGATTCTTCTTCTCATTTGACTTTTGGGTTGCTTTTTTCCAATTCACTTAAACTGGCTTTTAAATTGCTATTTTCTTTAGTATTTTTTTTTCTATTTCTTTCCCTAAGCTGCTGACCTTAGTTTTCATGATTTACCTGCAAAGCTCCCATTTCTCTTATCAATTTTTCCTCTAACTCCCTTAATTGTTTTTCAAAATCTTTTCTAAGCCCAGTTCCTATTCTCTTGGAGTCTTTGGATATTGATGCTTCAAATTTGCCAACTTCTGAGTGTGTATTTTGATCTTCCATGGGACCAGAGTAATTTTCTATGGTCAGGTTCTTCTTTTTCTGTTGTTTGCTCATTTCCTCAGTCTATGACTGATTTACTGCACTTCCACTTATTTCTTTGAGGGGATTTTGGGACACCCCACAGGGACTTTGATTCCTCCAAGATCTTATAAGTGTCTCTGACTGCTTTCGCCTGTGTTCTGATGTATGAATGACCACAGGCCCTCCCCCTATCCTGGAGCTGTAAGGAGGATCCCTGCTCATCTATGGTAGTATGGGACCCCAGATTGCAAACTGGATCTGAGTGTGGGCAAACAGCAGAGTCCTAACCAGGATTAAAGAGACCTCTGTAGTCTCTCCCCTCCCACTTACTGTCTGTGGGCTGAGCCCTCTGGGAATGCTATGTGATTCTACAGTTTTGAGGCCAGCACTGGCCAGGGTTCTATATTCACTCTGATGCTGCAGGATACTCTCACTACCCCTTCAGGTCATTGCAAGAGATCCCTGGGGTAAGAGGTCTGGCAACTTCCCCCCCTGCTAAGGATCTAGGTGCCCTTAGGAACCCAGGGGACTCATAGACAATTCCTGGAACATTGAGACTGATTTGCTGCAACCTGGCTTCACTGCAGCTCTCTCCAAATCCTAGTCCTGTACTTCACGTTTTGTGGACAAATTTTAAATTTATTTATTTGTATCACTCATTCCTTCTGTGGGTTTTGTCCCTCTAAATTTTGGCTACAGTCATAATTACATGGTTTTTGGAGTTTTTTAAGGGTTAAATTTCTAGGAATTCCTGTGCTCATGCTGCCATCTTGGCTTCAACCTGAGAAGTTTTGAATAGTAAAAATCATGGAGGACCTTCAGTGAAGGTCTGTGTCTTTTGGGAAAAAGGGTAAGTAAATCTCAGGAGGCAGGCAAGTGGGAAAGCCGGTGGAAGGTATGAAACCACAGTGCAGTCCAGGTTCCAACACCTTGACAACAACAGAGATCCCAGCAGCTAGATAGCAAGCCATGGTACTTGGGGCCGGGAGAGGATCCCAGTTCCAAACAAAATCTGAACCCTGGGAACACCAGGACAAATGATAGCACTGATTTGGGAACAAACCACTACTAAGTCAGAACCTAGAAACAAAGGAAGAAATCAATCTCTACAAAATTAAGTCCTGGACTGCATAGGAACATCTAGGATAATGACAAGCTAGGGATTGGACACCAATGCCAGCATAAAAAAAACTTGGACCTATACTTCTAATACCCAAGGAGCAGAGATAAAAAAAAAAAAAACAAAGATGAGCAAAAAAAGCTAAAAGAGCACTAACTATAGGAAACTACTTTGTAGATAAAGGTGAGAGCAATGTCAGAAAAAGAAATCAGTGAAAAATCACTCATAGGATCTCAAAAGAGTCTATGAATTGGATTCAAATCCAAAAGCTCATAAAAGAGCATAAAAAAAGAAGTTATAAACTAAAGAAGAGAGAAAGAAGAAAAATGGAAAAAGGAATGTGAGTCATGCAGGAAAATTATGAAAAATTAACTAGAGATTTCAAAATCTTTAAAAAGGAAACAAAAAGTTAATTAGAGAAAATAAAACCTAAAAATTAGAATTGAACAAATAGAAGCAAACAAAACAAAAAAGCCTGAAAAAACTGAGAAAACATCAAACATCTTTTAGGAAAAACAAAAGACCTGTAAAATATATCCAGGAGAGATAATCTATGAATTACCAGACTACTATAAAGTCTAGAACAAGAAAGAACCTAGAAAACATCATTCACGAGGAAATTACCAGGCAAAACTCTCCA
This sequence comes from Macrotis lagotis, assembly GCF_037893015.1. Classification (NCBI taxonomy): domain Eukaryota; kingdom Metazoa; phylum Chordata; class Mammalia; order Peramelemorphia; family Peramelidae; genus Macrotis; species Macrotis lagotis. Next base: position 137,022,428 of record NC_133660.1, on the reverse strand, counting down.
AATCCTAACCATTGAAAGAATACTCAGAATCACACCTGTAAGATAACCCAGGATCAAAACTCCAAAGACTCTCATACCAAATTTCAGAACTCTCAAATAAAGGAAAAAATACAGGAAGCAGAAAAGAAGTAAATCTATGGAAAGGGGGCAAATTTATGACCAAACAAGGATTAAAACACATTATCAACTGCAAAATGAATGATTTTAACTATATTAAATCAAAACAGGTTTTGCACAAATAAAATCAATGTTGCCAAAATTAGAAGGAAAGTTGAATGTGGGGACATGAATGTCACAACTAGGAGTTGTGATAAAGTTCTTATTTCTAAAATATATAGAGAATTGCATCAAATTTATAAGATTATAAGTAATTCTTCCATTGATAAATGGTCAAAATATATAAACAGACAATTTTCAAATGAAGAAATTAGAGTTATAAATACATAAATTACTATGAAACATGCTACAAATCATTATTGAATGCTATGGAATATTATTGTTCTATAAGAACCCATAAGTGGTTAGATTCTAGACAAGCATGGAATGAGTTACAGGATCTGAGACTGAGCAAAGGGAACAGAATCAAGAGAACAATGTACCCATTAACACCAACACTGCAGGATGTTCAATTTTGATGGAAGCAGCACTTCACACAGTTTAGAGAGCCAGGACACCTGTTTTACATCAGCTATGAACAGTGTCATTACAAAACAGAAGAAAAACAAAAACAACAAAAAAGTAACTCTTCACAATCTGATGTACACTTTACAAAAATGATCTCTTATACATCTCTTTCCCTTAACCTGAACTCCTCATACCACAAAATGACTAATCTGTACACATTCATCAAAAATATGTATGCTCAACGGTAACCCGACTGTTCACTACTGACAGAAGGAGGCTGGTAAAGGAAGGTGGAAGGAAATTTTGTAATTTCAAAACACATATTAATTAATGTTGATAAAACTGTCTTAAGATGTATTAAGAAAAATAAAATATCAATAAAAATTAAAAAGTAATAGTTTAATGAATCAGTGGATTTGCATAGGTTCATAAGAAACATTAGTAAATGACTTCAGTAATCTAGTATTTGACAAAACCAAAATCATTAACTTCTGGGGTAAGAAGTCATTATCTGACAAAAATTTTGGGGAAAAATGGAAAATAATATGGAAAAACTTCTCATGGACCCACATCTCACATCTTATACCAAAATAAGGTCAAAATGGGTACAGGATTTAGACATAAAGTTTGACATCCTGTATAAATTGGTAGAACAAGAAACACTCTATCATATATATGGAAAGGATACAAATTTATGATTAAACAAGAATTAGAATAACTGCAAAATGAATGATTTTGACTACAATAAATTATAACGTTTTTGCCCTAATAAAATCAATGTTGCCACAAGTAGAAGGAAAGCAGAAAGCTGTGAAACAATCTTCACAAGTGGGATTTCCGATAATTGCTTTATTTCTAAAATATATAAAGAATTTAATAAAATTTATAAATTTAAATGTAATTCCTCAATTGATAAAAGGTCAAAAGATATGAATATATAGTTTTCAAATGAAGATATTAAAACTGCATATATATAATCATATCAAAAACCTCAAAATCATTATCTATTAGAGAAATGAAAATTATAACAACTATGATGTATCACCTCACATGTATCAGATTGGCTAAGATGAGAAAAAAAGGAAAATGATCAGAGTTGGAGAGGTTGTGGGAAGATTGGGACATTAATGCACTGCTTAATTCAGTGGTGAAGTGATCCAACCATTCTGGAGAGAAATATGGAACTATGCCTAAAGGGAAAAAAATTGTTCATTCCCTTTTACCCAGAATTCCAATTTGAGGCCTGTATCCAATAGAAATCATAAAAATTGAGAAATATCCCATATGTTTCAAAATATTTAAAGCAGCTTTTCTTGTATTGGCAAAGAATTGGAAATTGAGGGGATGCTCATCAATTGGGGAAAGGATAAACAAGTTATGGTATATGAATACTATGGAATTTTATTTTCTATAAGAACCCACAAATGGTTGGACTCTAAAGAAGCATGGAATGAGTTACAAGATCTGATGGGTAAGAAACAAGAGAAAAATGTATACAATATCAACACCATTGTGAGATAAACAGCCTTGATGGAAGCAGCTCCTCTCAGCAGTTCATAGAGGTACGACAACTGTATTAGACAATCTATGGGTAAATATATCTCCATCCAGAAGAAAAACAAAACAAAACAACATAACTAGAAATAAATTTTAAAAACCCTTCAGAATCTGATGAACATTTCATAAAATATATCTCTTAAGTATCTCTTCTCATTAATCCTAACTCCTCATACACAAAATGACTAAGCTGTTAATGTGTTTTTAACAAGTTTGTATTTACAATGTTAACCCAGCTGTTCACAATTGGTGGGAATGGAGGGTGGAAGGAAATTTCTTTACTTAAAAAATATGTATATGCTTATGGATGAATGTTGAAAAATTTTCATAACATTTATTTGTAAATATAAAATACCAACAAAAAAGAAATTCTCCAAGAAACTTGCCCTGATATCCTAGAAGCAAAGTGTAAAATAAAAATTGACAGAATTCACTTTTCACCTCATGAAAGAAACCTCCCCCCAAAAATAACAGGAATAGTATAAACAAATTTCAGAACTCCCAAATCAAAGAGAAAAATATCATCAATTCATTCATTTTATAAATAATATTCTTTTCTTTGTCTTATTCAATCATATTGATTACCTTTTCTTGATCTAAAAGAAAAAAATTCCATAATCCCCTAATTTGATTATAATATTACCTGAGAATTGATTGAATCTTATTTTGGTTTATAGTATAACATGTTATTCTGTGCTATGTATCTGCAAAGTTGATATTCAGTTATCTACAAATGTTTATTTCATTAAATAATGATTTCTTTTCTTACAGCTTGAGTGTTTGAGTAATAGAAAAGTTAGATTACTATGATCATTTGCTATTCTGTATGGATAACTAGAATATTCCACTGATCAACCAGTTGTTTTTGTTAGTACCAGATTGTTTTGATGATTTCCACTTTTTGAAATAATTTAGATCTGATAGTACTGGACCAGCTTCCTTCACATGCTTATTAATTGATTACCTTGCTATTCTTGACCTTCTGTTTTTCCAGTTGAATTCAATTAAAAAATACTTTTCTAATTATATGCAAATATAATTTTCTTTTTATAGCAATTATTTCATTTGGAAATTTATATTTATTTATTAATCATTTCAAATGTAAAGAGAGTTTTCAACATTCATTTTATTGTAAGATTTTGAGTTGCAGAATTTTATCTCTCCTTCCTTTATTTTCCTCCAACAGTGACCAATCAGATTCAGTTTATACAAATATATTCAAATATTTTCCTACTAGTCATGTAGTAAACAAAATGGAGCAAAAAAAGAACATGAGAGGGTTATAAACACAAAGACACTTTTTTAATGTTTAAATAGAAATTGATGTATTTTATCAAAGGATTTTTCAGCATCTATTGAGAAAATCATCTTGATTTTGCTGTTGATATATTTAATTATGTTGAGTATTTTCCTAATGTTCAACCATCTCTGCCTGCCTGGTATAAATCCAAACTGATCATGGTGTATTATCCTGCTAATAACTTTCTGTAGTCACATTGTTTAAATTTTATTTAAGATTTTTGCATCAATATTCATTAGGGAAATGGATCTATTTTGTTGTTGTTTTTGTTCATACTGTTTAGGTATCAATACCACATTGGCATCCTAAAAGAAGTTTGACAGAACTCTTTCCTCTCCTATTTTTTAAAATAATATATGAAGAATAGGAATTAGTTGTTCCTTAAATGTTTGGTAGAATTCACTAGTAAATCCAATTGGACCTGAAGACATGTTCTTAGGTAATTTATTGATGGTTTCTTCAATTTTGTTTTCTGAAATGGGGTTATTTAAGTAATTTATTTCTTCTGTTTGTCTGGGAAGTTTCTGTTTTTGTAAATATTCATCAGTTTCACTCAATTTATCCAATTTATTGGCATACAGTTTGGCAAACTAGCTGTGAATTATCTCTTTAATTTCCTTGTTGTAGGGGTTAGTTCACCCTTTTCATTTTTGATACTGGTGATTTGGCTATCTTCTTTCAGATTAAACAAAGGTTTAGTATTTTATTGGCTTTTTCAAAAATCAACTCATTTTATTTATGAGAACAATTCTTTGCTTGCTTTCAATTTTATTAATCTGTCCTTTGATTTTTCAGAATTTCAGAATTGGTATTTAATTGAAGATGTTTAATTTGTTCTTTTTCTAGCTTTTTTAGTTGCATACCCAATGTATTGATCTACTCTTTCTCTACTTTGTTCATATAGACATTTAAAGGTAAAAAGTTTCCCCTCAAAACTGCCTTTACTGCATCCCATAAATTCTGGTATGTCTCCTTTTAATTCACTCAGTTTATTCTCTAGGAATTTGGATGCTATACTACGAGGTGCATACATGTTTAGTAATGATATAACCAATGGTGCCTTTTAAGAAGATGTAGTTTCCTTTTTATCTTTTTAAATAAGATTGATTTTTGCTTTTACTTTGTCTGAGATTATGATCACTCTCCAAGATTTTTTTTTTACTTCAATTGAGGCATAATATTTTTGCTCCACCCTTTTATCTTTACCCTGTGTGTATCTCTCTGCTTCAAATCTGTTTCTTGTAAATAATATATTGTAGGATTCTGACTTTTAATCCATTCGAGTCTCCACTCCCGTTTAATGGGCTAGTTCATCCCATTCACATTTACAGTCAGTTAACATTACTAATTCTGTATTTTCCTCCATGCTATCTTTCTCCATTTATATTTTTCTTTCCTTTTCTCTTATTCCTCCTCACCAAAATTTTATTACCTTTCTGCTTTGACTTTTCTTTTAAAAATTTAACTTTCTGCTTATTTTCACTTATACTTTAACATCCATTTTATCAGTCCCTACTTCCCTTATCTTCCCCTTTCCCAATTCCCACCTTCCCTGTAGATTATGTTAGATTTTTAAACCCAAGTGGGAATAGATTTTATTCTCTCACTGGCCTAACTCTATTTAATACAATTTAGTCAGCATTCACATTGTCCCTTCTTTCCCTCTGAAATTATAGATCTTTTTACTTCTTCCCTGGGTGTTATTTATCACTCTAATATTATTAATCAGGTACCATCAATCACAGTTTTATTATTTGATTGCCTGATAAAATCACAATGTTATCAAGATATTATCACAGATTGTTTACTTGGCAGCATTGACTCAAATTGCATCAAATTATAATTCTAATTATTTTCTATTTAACCCCCTTTTCAAGTATTTTTCAAGTACACACAATCTTCCTTATGAGACAAAGTATCATCCAAAGCCAAATCATTTCTTGAACTATTTGTGTCCCTCCCACTAGGCCTATTTTTTCACACTTTGCCTCCCTTTCTCCTTTCTGAGGGTAAATAAATACTTTTAAAGTGAAGAACAGGTTAAATCAAAACCTGATCTAATTAACTATAAGAATCATAAAGATCTCTAAGTACTGGGAGGCTCTGGAGATTGCACCCTTACAAATAAATAGCAGGCACACTGACTCAGGATCTCACAGTTTATGATACTCTCATTAGACAAAATCCTAAGCACCTTGTGATTAAAGTGAGTCAAAGGACAATGAAACACTTAAATTTAAAGTTAACACCCTGCTTTGCTTTGGGGACTTTTGACTCAAATATAGTGATATCATCTTGGACCTCTTCAACTGAAAGTTAAGATAAAGTTGTTCTCATATCCCTTAGGTTCGTTCACTTCACTTATATTCTACCCTTTAATTATCCTAAGAGAACTAAGTTTTTAAATAATTAGAAATGTTATATCTTCTCTTATAGGGTTGTATACAGTTTGATAGTCTTGAACAACATTTGGTTTTATTTGTTTTGCTTTTTCCTTCCCCTTTTCCTTTACATTTTTTAATGCAAATCTTTAGTTGTGTATTTGGTGATTGGATTCTCTGTTCAATTCTGATCTTTCTGTCGGGAAATTCTGGAAGGCCTCTATTTTGTTAAACATCCATCTTTTTCCATGGCATTAATGTTGAATTTTGCAAGGTAGTACATTCTGGGTTGTATTTCCAGGTCTTTTGCTTTCCCAAAATATGCTTTTTCAGTTCTTTTGATACTTCAGTGTTGATGCTGATAGGTATGGTGTGAGACTGATTCTTTTTCCTTTATATTTAAATTGTCTTCTTTTTATTACTTGCAATATTCTCTCCTTTATTTCAGAGTTCTGGAATTTGGCTATTACAGTCCTTGGAGATTTTATCCTGGGGTCCCTTGCTGGATTCTGGGGTTTCTTTCAGGGTTCTGTGGATTCTTTAAATGGTTACTTAGTTACCTTGTTATAGGAAATTTGGACAGTTTTCCCCCTATGATTTCCTACATGATATTTTCCAGGTTCTTTTCTAGTAGTCTAATGATGTGTACATAATCTCTCTATGTATTTCACCTGTACAAGTGAATTCTACCAAACATTTAAGGAACAAATACTTTCTATTTTTAATATATTATTTTAAAAATAGGAGAGGAAGGAGTTCTGCCAGGCTCCATTTATAACACCAACATGGTGCTGATCCTAAACCAGGAAGAAACAAATCAGAAAAAAGAAAATTATAGACCAATCTCCCTAATGAATATTGAAACAAAAATATTAAATAACATAATAGCAATGAGACTACAACAAATTATTATTAGGATAATACACCATGATCAGGCTAGATTTATAACAATCATGCAGTGATGGCTCAACATTCAGAAAACACTCAGCATATCAATAGCAAAACCAAGAGAAATCATATGTTATCTCAATGAATGCTGAAAAACACTTTGATAAAATATGTCTATTCCTATCAAAACAATTTTAGCAATAATTAAACAACAATTAAAATCAATATTTGTTTTACTTTCTCATGTTTCTTTTTGCCCTCTTTTGTTTACAACATGAATAGTAGGAAATATGCTTAATATAGTCCTATAACCTGCATTTTTATGATAACTAAACCAGGAACCACTGAAACAGTCAAAGAAAATTATAGACCAACCTCCCTAATGAATATTGATGCAAAAATCATTATTTAAATTTAATTTATAAAATTTAAATAATTTGACTATTTTCCTATTACTAGGATAATTAACAATGGTCAGGCAGACTGTATACCAAGTTAAAAAGGATGACTCAAAATTAGGATAATACTCAGCATAATTAAACATATGAATAGCATTTAAAATACTAGAAAGTTAAGAAATAAGTGGAGTTTTACTTAAAATAATAAATTTTTTTCTATCTAAAACCAACAACAAATATCATATGTAAATGGAAGAAATTCAGGAAATTTCCAATAAAATCAGGTGTGAAACAAAAATGCCCATTATCACCATTGCTATTCAATATTGTATTAGAAATGTTAGCTACAGCAATAGAGAAGAAAAAGAAATTGAAGGAATCAGAATTGGCTATGAGGAAGCAAAACTTTCACTCTTTACAGAAGATATGATGGTATATTTAGAGAAATTGAGAAAATCATCTAAAATATTCCTTGAAATAATTAACAATTTCAACAAAGTAGGAGGATATAAAATAAACCCACATAAATCGTCAGCATTTTATATATGATCAGCATAGGTCAAGAGCAAGAGATAGAGAAATTCCATTTTAAATAATCAAAGACAACACTAAATATTTGGGGATAATTTAATTGTCTTTAATAAGACAAACCCATAATTTGTAGGAACACATTTATAAAACATTTCTCACCCAAATAAATTCAGATCTAAATAATTAGGAAAATGTCAAATACTCATGGTTATATTGAGTTAATATAATAAAAAATATTGCTACAAAATTATTTAATCAGTGGCATACCAATCAAATTACCAAATAACTAATTTACCAAGCTAGAAAAAATCATAACAAAATTTATTTGGAGCAAGAAAAGCACAAGAATAACAAAGGAACTGATGGGAAAAAATGAAAAGGAAGGCATTCTAGCACTACCAGATCTACAACTATACTGTAAAGTGGGAGTCATCAAAACTGCCTGGCACTGCTTAAGAATTACAGTAATGGACTAGAGGATTAGGATAGGTTTAATATTTGATGAAAATTGTTAGGAAAATTGGAAACTAGTGTGGCAAAACCTAGGCATAGAGCCACATTGCACACCGTATACCAAAACAAGATTAAAATGGGTACAAGATTTAGACATAGTGACACCATTGCAAAGTAATAAACCAAGAACTATTCTATCAGATCTATTGAAAGGGATAAATTTATGACAAACTAAGAATTAGAGCATGTAATAAAGTACAAAATGAATGATTTTGACTATATTAAATTAAATTAAAAAGGTTTTGCACTAATAAAATCAAGGTCATAAACAATCTTCACAACTGGCAGTTCTGATAAAGTTACCCTTCCTAAAATATATAGATAAATGCATCAGATTTTTAAGGTCACAAGTCATTCTCCAGTTCATAAATGGTCAAAGGACATTAATATACAGTTTTCAAATAGAGAAATTAAAACTATATATATATATATATAAACATATGAAAAATACTCCAAATCATTATTAATTAGAGAATTGCAAATTAAAGCAAAGAGGTATCATCTCACACCTATCAGATTGGCCTACATGAGAAATAGGGAAAATTATCAATGTTTGTGAGATTGAGGAAGGATTGGATCATTGATGAATTATTGGTGGAGTTGTGAAAGTTTCCAAACTTTGTGGGGAGTAATATGAACCTATGACCAAAGAGCAATTAAACTGTTCATACCCTATGATCCAGCTATTCCAATTCTAGTTATATATCCAGAAGAAATTACCAAAAAAGGGAAAAGTCCTACATGTTCCAAAATATTCTTAGGAACTCTATAGTGGGAAAAAAATTGGAAATTGAGGGAATGCCCATCAATTGGGAAATGGCTAAAAATGCTATGGTACATGAATACTATGCAACCATAAATATTTGAACTATAAAAAGCAGGGAATGACTTACAGGATCTGATGCTGAGGGAAGGAAGTAGACCTATGAGAACAATGGACACATCAACAACAACATTTTGAGATGAACAATTTTGATACAAGCAGCTCCTCCAGGCAGTTCAGAAAGCTAGAACAACTGTATTAAACAAGCTATGGACTATGCTATCCCTATCCAGAGAAGAAAAATGAAACAAAAAATAATAATAACCCTTCAGTATCTGATAAACATTTTGTAAAAATTAATTCTTATATTTATCTTTCCCTTCATCCTAATTCCTCATATCAAACTAACTAATCTGTAAACATGTTTATCAAAATATGTATATACAATGCTAACCTGACTGCCACTGAGGGGAAGGTGAAAGGAAACTTTGTAACTTAAAAATATACATATACATATGGATGAAAATAAATGAATAAATTTTTTAAAATGCTGTTATCCATAATTAAGACTAGATTAACCTGTCTGTAAATTTACACTGGCTTAATTTATTTTTCTTTATATCAGTTAGACTAGCAATCAATATATTTCACCAAATATAGACCACAAAAGCAGAGTTATATATTAATTCATTTTAAATTATACATCCATATACATTGAGACACACTTATATGTTCATATATTTATATATATGTTTATATATATTTTTTTGCAAAGAAAAATATTTCTTCTCAGATTTAAATATGAATCTTCTTTATACCTTTTATGTAATCTGGTATGACACAATGTAGTATTTTAACTTGTCTATCCTTGTCAATTTCTTGCCATGTTGCTTCCTTAGGCTACTCACTATATGAAGTCTGATATTTTAAAAATCTAGTTTCTCTTTTCAATTGGTAAGGATTTATAGCATTTTTTCAATATTCAGTATGCTATATTCACCCTAAAATGTTAGCAAGATTCAAATGAACACAATCTCAGTGGGAGTCTAGATTATGTATCTTTAGCTCAATATTCTTACCATGTTTTTGGTGATTCATGATTTCTATTTCAAAGTGGTTCATACATTATCAGTTTTCCGAAAAAGCAGACAATCATTGGAATTCCTTAAAAAATGTCTTCTAATTTGCATCATTCTGTGAAGTTTGATAATTTATAAACTTTCTCTTATAATGGCATTAGATTATCAATAAAGATAAACGGTGATAATCATATTCAAATGGATTAGACCAAACAATTTTAGTACAAACTCCAGTGATTTCCAATAATTATTCACAATTTAAAAATATTACATGAAAGAATGTATTGACATAGGAACCATTTACAAATAGATTAATTGTGGAATGTCTAAACATATACTTCCATATATTTTGTGTCAGTTATACCTATATTCAAATCTCATTGCTAACAATTTTTGTCTGCATAATCATGAGCCATGTATCCGAGCAACAGCAATTGAATCTATTATCTCATCTGTAAATGATGATGGCAATAGTGATGAGAATGAGGATGAGGGGCTGGAGGAGTAGGGGTAGATATATTTTTTCACAGGGTACTTTATGAAGATAAAATAAGAAGACTGAATATGCTTTGCAACATTTAAGTATTACATAAAATCCACTTGCCACCACCACTATCATCATCAACATCACAAATCCTCAATTGAAGAAGTCTTAACATTGAATTGTTTTTCCTTTTTTGTTCAAAAACATAAAAAGAAAAATATCAGCATTTTTTGTTCTTTTTAGTTTTTAATAAGCAATATGTTTCCTTTATTGAAAGTTAATTATAAATTTTAAGGTTAATAAAAATCATTGTTGTCTTAGAAATGTTCATGCTATAATCACTTTCTTTGTTCTGAGGGGTAATAATCTAATAAACAAAAATCACATTGACAATACATTTTTTAAAATTTTATTTATTTAAGGCAATGTGGATAAGTGACTCACTCAAGGTCACATAGCTAGACAATTATTAAGTGTCAATAAATGGCCTTGAACTTGGGGCCTCCTGACTCTAGGGTCAGTGCTCTATCCACTATGACATCTAGCTGCCCCACAACAATACATTTTCAATTTAGGGATACATGACTATCCAGAAAGCATTTTGCTTTCACATGAATATTATCAGAGGCTTATAATACATAATCAAAAATTGTTTATAAGGTTTTAGACATTGAATTCTAGTCATTTCTACTAAACATTTCAGAAGAAACTAATTGAGTAATTGGAAGTAAAAAGAAAGCAAATGTGTTGTCTAAAATAATTTTCATTGTAACTAACTCTCAGGTTTGTTTTTTTTTGAGTTTTTTTGCAAGACAATGGGGTTAAGTGACTCCCCCAAAGCTACACAACTAGGTAATTATTAATTCTCTGAGGTCAGATTTGAACTCAGGTACTCCTGACTCCAGGGCCCATGCTCTATCCACTTTGCCATCTAGCCACCCCAACTCTCAGTTATCATAAATAATCTAATTATATTGAAATTTTACACTCATTATAAAATTTTATTTAGATGATATATTTTTCTAGATAGTTTGAATCTGGGACTATGATCAACAAGAAATCTATTCAATTGCAAGGTAAAATCTTTTCAAGTGCAACCATTCAGTAACTTTTTCACCTATGAAAAATATATTGTCAATGATTGGTTTTAGGTTAAAATTGCTTGCCTTCTCAATATGAAGGGAGTGGCCAAAGAGAGAAGAAGGGAGAGAGTTTTGAATTATTTTTTTAAAATCATTGTTAAAGTGGTTTTGACATATAACTAGGGAAAAATAGAACACTAAATAACCTTAAATTTAAGCAAAATATTTGCTTTTTGTCACTGGCACTCCAAATTCATTTAGCACATTCCTTTCTTCTCTCAATAACCCATTCCATTCTCCCTGCCCTCAGTTCCCTTACTTAAATAATCTTCTAAACCCAGATAAATCTGCATATAATTTTCTCTTTGAGTCAATTCTGATCAAAGCAGTTTTTGTGTTGCCTGCCATTATCACCCTTACCTTCAATAAACAAAAGTTGGCAGGTGTAATGTAAAATAATTTTTCCTCACTTTATTTGTCCCTTCACCTTTCTCCCAGTGTAGTGCTCTATTTCACCCCTTATTTTAAGGAGGTTTTGGCATATTATATCATTATAATCAACACACACTCCTGTCTTTTATCTTCTAACTGTCCTAATATGCAGAAATTTCATATCTTCTTAGGGTGGAACATAAACAGTGTAACCTTATGATTTCTCTTCCCTATTTAGTTTTTATGCTTTTCTGTTAAACGTTTTTGTTTCAACAAAAGTTTCCTATTTCATTGAATATCCATTCCTATTCCCCAAGTGATTATATTTAGGTTTTTTGTTTTCTAATAATATGTTTATTTTCACCACTACATGTTAAGGTAATTTTCAACCATCAATTATTTGTAAGGTATTGAGTTGCACATTTTCTCTCAACTTCTCTTACCCTCCCATTTATAGAAAGTAATCTAATATAGATTATACACGAATAACCATGTTAAATATATCTCCACGTTAATAATTTTGTAAAAGAAGAATCAGAACAAAAAGGAGAAAAGCACGAAGGAAGAAAATATAAAATACAAAATCAATTTTAAAAATTGAAAATGGTGTGTTGTAGACTGCATTCAGACTCCATAGTTCCTTCTGTGAATGTGTATGAAATTTCTCTTATCCAAGTCCTTTAGAATTGTCATTGATGAGAAGAACAAGTCCATGATAGCTGATCATCAAACAATGTTGCTATTAATGTTATAATGCTTTGCTGCTAACTTCATTCAGCATCAATTCATGCTCTTCTTTCCAGATTTTTCTGAAGTCTGGCCACTCATAATTTCATATGGAATAATAGTACTTGATGATATTTATATACCATAATTTCTTCAGTCATTCTCAAATTGATGGGCATCCTCTCAGTTTCCAATTATTTGCCACTACAAAGATGAAAGCTTTGAATATTTTTGTATATGTGGTCATTTTACCCTTCCATAATAGTATAGCTTTGTAACGGTATTGCTGAATCAAAGAGTATGTACGATTTTATTGTCCTTCAGATAAATTTCCAATATTTCCAAATTGTATCCAGAAAGGTTGGATGAATTCACAACTCCACGAACATTGCCTTAGCATCCCAGTTTCCCAGTATCCTCTAGAAAACGCATCACTTTCATTTTTGTCATGTTGATTAATCTGATAGATGTGAGGAGAAACCTTAATTGTTTTAATTTGCATATCTCTAATCAATAATGTCAGACAAATATATCTGATTATATATAGCTTTAATTTCTTTATCTGAAAACTGCCTGTTGATATATTTAGAACATCCATTTATAGACCACGCATTCTTATAAATTTAACTCACTTCTCTATTTATTTCAGAAATGAGTCCTTTTTTTCAGAAACACTAGCACTGAAAATTGTTTCCCAATTTGCTGTATTTCCTTTAATCTTTTGTTTGGCTTCACAATGCATCATTAATATCATACTGTGTGCCTTCTCAGTAATTGTGGATAATACTGGAGGAAGAAAGAAATTCTGGCTTCTCGAAATTTTTAAATAATGAATATTAACAATACATGGCAAAATAAATGACAGAACTTGTTGAAACTCCCATAATTACTACTAATTTCTCCCAAGTTTGGGGTAAATATCTAAAAACTGATGAGTCCAATCAGCAAGAAACTACTGTGGCCATGATCTACCTTTTTGGAATACTCAGAGTTAAAGGACTAAAACTCACACTTCACATTGAAAGTTAAAAATAAGTCTTTTTAAAGCATTAAACCTATTGAAGTGGCCTGGTGTCTTTACCCTCCCCCCTTTTACCCCTACTGAAATATGCTATCAACTTTTTAGCTGTGCACATCAGTCATGTCTAATACAATCAGTTTTCTATTCATACTTTCTGTGTCTCTTTATCATACTAAAATAAGCATGCTATATTTTATAATGAGGAATATTTTTGTGATAAAGATTGGTTTCCTTGGACATTGTCATTGAAAAGATGAATGACTTTGCCTCACATAGATCCTTGTATGAATCAGAAAATCTGAGGAAATCATAAATTTTATAAACTTTATAGACAGAATACAAATGACTTCATGTTTGAAATGGAAAACATATGGAACACTTTTTTTTCCTTCCAACCCAGGATGTCTGTGTTTGTGTGTGTGTTTGTGTGTGACATTTTATTTCAGAAGTCCCCTAAAGGATTATTGGAATGCATATTTTTTTTGCAAGGCAATAGAGTTAAGTGGCTTGCCCAAGGGCACACAGCTAGGTAATTATTAAGTGTCTGAGGCCAGATTTGAACGCAGGTACTCCTGATTCCAGGGCCAGTGCTCTATCCACTGTGCCACCTAGCTGCCCCTGAATGCATAAATGAATAAAGGGAAAAAAATCTTTATTTGACACCAACATCTTAATATTTTATATTCTCAAAAATAAAATGTTTCTCTGAATAAAACAACAGCAACCCAGTAAGATTCTCTAAAATGAATGAGGAAAATGTTCACTTTACTTTTTTATATATTTTTTGAGTTTTACAATTCATCCCCCCCATCTTGCTTCCATTCCCCCACCCCGACAGAAGGTAGTCTGATAGTCTTTAAATTGTTTCTATGCTATAGATTGATCAAAATTCAATTGACTGAAAGAAAAAAAAGGGAAAAATTAAAATTGAAGAGACAGCAAACTTACATAATATATAAAATAATTTTAAAAAATTAAAGGAGATATTCTATGGTCTTTGCTACACAATTATTTGTTTGCATACAGATGGTAATCTCAATCACAGATAACCTAAAATTAACACTGATTATTTCACTGATGAACAGAGCAAGTCATGCTATACAAAGTTGTTCTGGTCATGCTTTTCTTGCTCAATATCAGCTCATGCAAGGCTGTCCAGGCTTCTCTGAATTTCTATCCTCCTGGTTTGAAATAGAACAATAGTGTTCCATAACATACATATACCACAATTTGTTCAACAATTCCACAAATGATGGACATTCACTCCATTACCAATTTTTGCTGCCACAAACAGAGCTACTATGACTACTTTTGACTATTTTTGTACAAGTGATGTTTTTAATCTTTTTCCATGATCTCTTTAGGGTATAGACTGATTAGTGGTATTGCGGGATCAAAGGGTAGGGACATATGCCCTTTGGGAATACTTGCAAATTGCTCTCCAGAAAAAATGGATAAGTTCACAATTCCATCAAAAAGTTATTAGTGCCTCAGATTTCCCACATCCCTTCCAACACTGAATGTTACCTTTCTAGTCATATTGGCTAATCTGAGAGGTGTGAGATTGTACAACAGAGATGCTTTAATTTGCATTTGATTAAAGAATCAGTTATTATATAGAACAATTTTTCATAAGACTATGGATAACTTTGATATTCTCACTTGTAAATAGCCTTTGCATATCCTTTTACCATCTGTCAGTTTGTAAATAATTGTTTGTTTTTTTATAAATGTGACTTTGTATATTTTAGAAATGAGTCCTTGGTCAGAAATAATAGTTGTGAAAATTGTTTCCAAATTTACTACAAAAGCTTTTTAATTTAATGAAATCAAAATTATCTAGTTTGTTTTAAATGATGTTCTCCATCTCTTCCTTGCTCATTAACTACTTCCCTTTCCCTAGATCCAAGAGGTAAACTGTTCCTAGATCTCCTAGTTCACTTATAATATTATCTTTTACATCTAAATCCTGTAACTATTTTGATCTCATCTTGTAATAGAGTTTGAGATGTGGGTCTAATCCAATTTTTGCCATACTGACTTCCAATTTTCCCAACAGATTTATCAAACAGATAGTTGTTATCCCAGAAGATGAACTCTTTGGGGTTATCAAACAGCAGATTGCTATAATCATTTCATGCTATCTCTTTTGCACCTAGTCTATGCCACTGATCCACCACTCTATTTATTATCCAATACCAGACAGTTATGATGACAAATACATTATAATATAATTTTAGATCTGGAAAGGCTAAGCCACATTCTTTTTCCTTTTTTCCATTAAATTCCTTGATATACTTGACTTTTTGTTTCTCCATATGACTTTACTTACAACTTTTTTCTAAGTCATTAAAGTAATTTTTGGATGTTTGATTGATAAGGCACTAAATAAGTAGTATAATTTAAGTAATATTTTCATTTTTATAATATAAGCTCAGCCTATACATGAGAAGTTGATATTTTCCCTTTTATTTAAATCTGATTTTATTTGCGTGAGAAGTGTTTATAGTTGTTTTCATAGAGTTTCTGAGTCCGCATTGGTAGGTAGACTCCCTAGGATTTTATATTTCCTGAAGTTTCTTTGATTGGTATTTATCTTTCCAGCTTGTGCTGCTGTATCTTGCTAGTACCATATAGAAATGCTGAGGATTTATGAGGGTTTATTTTACATCCTGAAACTTTACTAGAGCTTCCAATTGTTTCTCGTAGGTTTTTAGATGATTTTTTTTTTAGGATTCTCTAGATATACCATCTTATCTTCTTGCAAAGATTGAGAATTTTTTCTCTTCTTTCCCAATTCTAATTCTCCAATTTCTTTTTCTTCTCTTTTTTCTGAAGTTACCATTTCTAATACAATATTGAATAGTAGTGGTGATAGTGAGCATCCTTGTTTCACTGCTGATCTTATTGGGAATGCCTCTAGCTTATCTCCATTGCATATAATGCTTGTTGATGGTTTCAGAATGATACTGCTTATTATTCTAAGAAAAAATCAATTTATTCCTGAATTCAATAGTTTTTATTTAGTAAGAATAGGTGCTGTATTTTTCAGGCTCTATTTGACATAATCATATGATTTCTTTTAGTTTGTTATTAATATAGTTAAATATACTATGAATTTTCATAATATTGAACCAACCTTAACCTTGCATTTCTAGTATAAAATCTGCTTGGTCATTTCAGATTATCCTAGTGAAAACTTTCAGTAATCACTTTGCTAAGATTTTATTTAAGATTTTTTTATCTATATTTATTAGGGAGATATGTCTAAGATTTTCTTTCTCTGTTTTGACTCTTCCTCATTCAGGTATCAGTAGAATATTGTTATCATAGAAGAAGTGAGGAAGAGTTCCATCATCACCTATTTGTCCAAAGAGTTTATATAGATTTTGGACAAATTTTTCCTGAAATGTTTGATAGAATTCATTTGAGAATCCATCTGGCCCTTGAGATTTTTTCTTAGGGAGTTCATTAATGACTTGTAGATTAAATTTTTCTCAGGAAGAGTTATATAGGTATTTAATTTCCTTTTCATTTAGTATGGGCAACTTATATGTTTGTAAATATTCATCCACTTCATTTAGATTATCAAATTTATTGGTATACAGTTGGTAAAAATAATCCCAAATTATTACTTTAATTTCCTCCTCATTGGTGGTGAATTTACCTTTTTCTTTTGTGATACTAGCAATTTTTCTGCTTTCTTTCTTTCTTTTTTAAATCAAATTGACGAGAGGTTTATCAATTTTGTTTTTTTTTTCATAAAATCAACTCTTGAGGTGGCTAGGTGGTATAGAGGATAGAGCACCAGCCCTGGAATCAGGAGTGCCTGAGTTCAAATCTGGCCTCAGACACTTAATAATTACCTAGTTGAGTGGCCTTGGGCAAGCCACTTAACCCAATTGCCTTGTAAAAACCTAAACAAAAAAACCTTTTGATTTTATCTATTAATTCAATATTTTTGCTTTCAGTTTTATTAATTTCTCCTTTAATTTGTAGAATTTCTAATTTGGTATATAATTGGGAGTTTTTAATTCGATCTTTCTCTAAATTTTAGTTGCATATTTAATTCCTTGATTTCCTCTTTCTCTAATTTATTCATGTAAGCATTTAGGGGCATAATATATCCCGTGACATTTGCATTGACTTTATAAGTTTTGGTATGTTTTTTCATCATTGTCATTATCTAGGATGAAATCATTGATTCTTTCTATACTTCGTTGTTTTATCCACTCATTCTTTAAGATGAGGTTATTTAGTTTCCAATTAGTGTTAGGTGTGTCTCTTCATGGCCCAGTACTGCATGTGATTTTTATTGCATTATGATGTGAGAAGGAAGAATTCACTATTTCTGTCTTTCTGCATTTGATTATAAGATTTTTATTCCTATATACATGTTCAGTTTTTGTGTAAGTTCCATGTAGTGCAGAACAAAAATGTGTATTCTTTCTATTCCCATTCAAATTTCTCCAAAAATCTATCAAGTCTATGCTTTCTAACATTTTATTTACAACCTTGACTTCCTTATGTTTATTTTATGGTTAGCTTTATCTAAATCTGAGAGTGTGAGGTTTAGGTTGTCCCACCAGTAGAGTTTTGTAATCTATGTATTCCTTTTACTCATTCAACTTCTCCTCTAGGAATTTGGATGCTATACCACATGGGGCATGCATATTTAGTATTGCAATTGCTTCATTGTCTATGGTAACTTTTAAAAGAAAATAGTTGACTTCCTTATCTATTATAAAAAAGATCTATTTTTGTAGCTTCTTTGTCTGAGAATAGGATTGCTATCCCTGCCATTTTCACTTCATCTGAAGCAAAATATATTTTGCTCCAACCTTTTACCTTTACTCTATATGTATCTCTCTGCTTCAAATCAGTTTTTTGTAAGCAGCATATTATGGCATTCTGTTTTTTAAGCATCTCTGCTATTCACTGATGTTTCATGGGAAAGTTCATTCCAATAACATTCAAAGTTATAATTAACAACTCTTTATTTCCCTACTTGATATCTTCACTGTTTGTATTTCCCCCTTTTTTCATTTTATCCATATTCCCCACTATTTTGCTTCTGCTTACCTCTGCCTTCAGTGTGTTTGCCCCTTATATCCAACCTCCTCACCTCTCTTTCCCCTTTCACTTTGCCCCTTCTTCCTTCCTTTCTTTCTGTTAGTTCTTCTTTTCCTCCTCCCCTCCCCCTTTCCACTTTTTATACTTCAAAGGTAAGATAAGTTTCTTAACTGAGTGTATGTATGTTGATTTTAAGCTAAATCTGATGATAGTGAGATTCAAACAATTTTCATCTCCTGTTTTCTTCCCCTCTATTGGAATATGACCTTTGTACATCTTTAAGTAATGTGTTTTACTCCATTCTATCACCTCCACCATCCTCTGTCTTTACATTTTCCCCTTTTAAAGGAGATATTGTATATATAAATCATTCTACCATAGTTATTAATAAGTAATGAGTGTCCATTAATTGCAGCTAAGAATATTCTCGCTAATAGAGTTATAATTTTTTAGAGTTATGAGAATCTTTCTCCCATTTGGGAATATAGTTAATTGCATCTTAGTGAATAGCGTCCTTTTTTTATCCTTTTTTTTTACTTATTTATGTGTCTCTTGAGTCTCCTGCTTGATGTCCAAATTTTCTATTTAGCTCTTGTCTTTTCATCAAGAAAAGTAGGAAGTCTCCCATTTCATTAAATGTCTCTCTTTTCCCCCTGGAAGAAAAGACTTGGTTTTTAAGGATAGTGAATTCTTGGTCACATTCCAGGTTCCTTTGCCCTTCAGAATATTACATTCCAGGCCCTCTGATCCCTTAATTTTGATGAGCTAGTGTACTCCTTAATGTAGCAACTTGATATCTAAATTGTTTCTTTCTGAATGCTTTTGCAGGATTTTCTATTTTATCTGATAGTTCTGGAATTTGGCCAAAATATTTGTTGTTGTTTTCATTTTGGGATCCCTTTCTGAAGGGTATCAATGTATTCTTTCAATAACTACTTTGCCCTCAGGTTTCATGATATCAGGGCAATTTTCCATCACTAAATCCTGTTATATCCACTCCAGGATTTTTTTATACACAATGTGTACAGGAAGCCCATTGATTATTATCTTGTCTCTTCTGGATCTTCTCTTGAGGTCAGTGGTTTTTCCCATGACATACTTTACATTTTCTTCAATTTTTCAATTTTTTTGGTTTTATCAGTCTTATTGTCTCATGAAATCATCAATTTCCACAGATTCCATTTTTTTAGAGACGAATTTTCTTCATTTAGCTTTTGCAACTCCTTTTCCAATTGGTTAATTTTATTTTTTAAGGAGTTTTCCATTTTGCCCATTTGAGGTTTTGAGAGAATTATTTTATTTTTGCAGTTGTCTGATGGTATTTTCCAAGAATTTGTTTTCTTTTTTTTAAGGTGTTAATTTTCTCTTGAGATTCTTTCCCCAATTTTTCCAATTGATTTTTAAATTTCTGATTTCTTCTAAGAACTCTTTCTGGACTGGAGACCAATTCATATTCTTCTCAGAAACTGTAGATCTCTGTGAGTTAGGATCTTTTTCTTCAAGATAGTTTTCTATAGAATCTTCTTTTTGTTGGGTTTTCTTCATCTTTTTTCCATCTTGGTTTGGAAGCAGGGCTGGTTCACAGACCTTTGTTGTTGAAATCTCTAGAGGCTTTTCTCACTGAATTTACTAACTCCAAATGGGCCAGCCAATAAGGCTTTCTCAGGAGTGTCTGTGACCATGAATAGTGTTTCACTCTCTATGCTTGGGGGTTGGGGGGGGGGGACACACCTGGATCTTGGATTTTCTTGAATAATGTGGGCTGTGCCTTCATCCTAGGTAGTTAATCTCCTTACTCTGTTCAGAAAGATCTGCTGTCCACACCTGAGCATGGGAGGGTGGGGGTGGGCAGGGTCCTGTTTGTTCTAGGAAAAAAACTCTACAAAATTATGGGGACAAAGGCCCTGGTCCTCTAGACTTGGGGAGTGGAGCAGATCGATGGCCAACCTTTCTCTGCAACTCTCTGTGCTGGAACTCTCCTTCCAGCCCCACTGGATCTCCCCTGTCTGCTTCTCACATGGCTAAAGTCTCTGTGGTTGTCCTTAGGTTAGTCGCCATGCTTTCCCCTGCTGCCCCTGGAATTACTCTCTGTTCTTTCTCCCTGTCTCACCCATGCTCCCCTTAGACAAACCTTGTTTGAGATGTTCTTCTCCTAGTCTCTTTTTCTGGGTTTGGTCAATTAAAATTTTTAAGAGGCTTTATTCATTTTAGTTCTGAGGGAAAGCCAGGAGACCATAGCACAGTACCGGGCTTCTCTCCATCATTTGGTCCAGAAGTCAATGTATCACTTTAAATAAATGTCTTTTATTGGTCTGGTTCTTTGGTTTATGAATCAAATAGCTAGGATTATAATTTCTTTTCTTTTTTGCAAGGCATTGAGGTTAAGTAGTTGCCCAAGGCCAAACAGCTAGGTAATTATTAAGTACCTGAGGTCAGATTTGAACTCAGGTATTCCTGACTCCAGGGCCAGTTCTCTATCTACTGCACCACCTAGCCACACAGGCTTTTATTTTTAAAAGCAGAAATTCCAATTAAGTTTCTGAAACAATTACTCATATTTTTCAAAGTCATTATATGAAAACCTTTGCCATTTGATCAACCTTTATCCTTTTTTGAAAAATAAAGAAAAATCAAATAAAGTACAAAATATGCCAAAGCAATTGAAATAATATAGAGTTCTATTTCAACCCTATCTCCTCCCTCCACCTCTTCCTGTTCCCCCTTCATTCAAAATGCTTGTGTGAATCTTCATGGAAATCTACACACATAATGTGTATAAATACCAATTCATGGAACTGAGCTATATTTTATTCAGTTTATATATTTATTAAAAAGCCTTTTATAGAACTTTATTGGAATTCTTGAATTGTAAATCATGCTGGAAATATGTGCCTATTGCTACTTGAATTTTTCATAACTTTACTTATTCAAAGACAATAAGGCTTCATCAAGAAATCCTTATTTAATTGAATTGAATGAAATTTATAAATTCAAATTATTCTTTTATACATTCCATGGCAGGAAATCTATGTAGGAAAAAAACCAAAATTTTTGCAAGGGGAGAAAAATTATGCTTTAAGGTAATTTTCTTCCAATATCTTATTTTTTGTGCCATGGGGAAATTGATAGTATAGACTTTAGTTTTTTTGCAACAGAAACCAAAATAATAGGCATATTTTTAAAAATACCGGACTTATATTTTATTAATTTTTCTAATTGATTCTATTTTCATTATGTGAACACCATTATTAAGTTGGAAAATAAAGCATCTTTTTATAAATAATTTTAAGGTTATTTAGAGGATATTTAATACTTTTAATTTTTATTTTTTTTTTCATTTTTAGGTCATGGAAGAAATCAAGTACTTACATAATAGTACACTAAAGGGATGAATACTCATGAAACTATAATTCTGTATGTACAACTTGCTATTACTCTTGAAAGGAAGTGACAATGTTATCATATAAATTCTTTTCTTTTTTATCACCAACATCCTATATGGCATATTATATACAAATACATGTAAAATTATTACATATAAGATTATAGTTATTGTTTTTTCTCTATATGCTGGTAATATCTTTATATTTAGTGTACAATTAATTTGAGTAATTATCATGACAAAAATGACTTATTCAATCAAAGTCATTGTTTAAACAATATTACTGTTACTGTATACAATGTTCTCTTGGCTCTGCTTATTTCTACCATCATTATTTCAAGGAAATTTTCCTTGTTTTTATAAGGTCATTGATCTTATCATTTCTTATACTACTGAATCACAATCATATGTAACAAGCTGTTCAGTCATTCCCCAGATGATAGACATCATTACAAATTTTAGTTCATTGCCATCACAAAGAGAGCCCCTATCAACAGTTTAGAATACAAGGGTTATTTTCTTTCTTTTTCCTTTTTTTTCTCTTTGACATTTAGAATTTTTAGAAGTCAAATTTGAACTCATGTCTAAATAATTCCAGGACCAGTGTACCATACACTGACTTTTTATCTTAAGTTTCACTTTATCAAATCATTTCCCTCTGGATAGTTTCAATTTAGATCTACAAATATAGTTCAAGTATAGCCTTAATTTTGAAAGATCATGCATAATTTTGAAAACTATTATAGAAGCTAATATTTCCATAGATTCAATTGCCAGATTCTATTTTGAAAGTAAATGCATTTTTAACATCAGTTAAATATTAATCAATATTTTGCAGATGAAAACTTAATTTTCGATAAATTGTACTCTAGGAGACCTCAGGCCAAGGTAGTGGAGAGAAGACAACCACTACTAAGGTTGCCTGGTTTTCCCCTCACAAATAATAAGAAATTTGATCAACAAAACCCAGAAAAAGAAGCTAGGAGAATATCTACCAATGAAGTCTGTGTTCAGGTATTGTTGGTGAACCAGGGGAAGAAAGCAGAGAGTCAGTGGGGGTGGGCTGAGAACTGGACTCACCTAAGATCAACCATGGAGGAGGATTTGACTGTGGGAACTATGGAAGCATTGGCTGTGGGAGCAGCCAGAGTTGGGCTGGATATTTATGTACTAAGTTTCACTGGTCTGAAGGACCATGTGCTCCATAATTTTATTTCTGCAGAAACCTCTTCCCAGATCAAAGACAGTAACAGCACCACACACCTTCCCCCCAGGTTTAGGCGTGGGTAGCAGAGCTCCCTCAGTTCAATAGCCCAGCCCAAGTTCCAGCCCACATTGTTCAAGGATAATAGTAGCTAGCACTGAGATCCCCTCCAGGCCTAGGGAGGGGGCCTCAAATCAAGGTCACAGACACTCCAGAGAAAGCAACCAGCACCTCCTACAGGTTGCCCCATTTGGAGTTAGCAAACCAAGTGATTAAAGGCTCTAGGAACCTCAAAACCAAAGGTTTGTGAACCAGCCTCTTTCCCAAGCCAAAGATCTTAAGAAAAAGAAGAAAAGCTAATGCAAAGGGGGGGGGGGTCCATAGAAAATTTCCTTGGAGGCAAAGACCCTAATACTACTCTAAAAGACCCTAATAAACTCAGAAAGATCTAGAAATTCTAAGGATAATATGAATTGGTCTCCAGCAGAGAAAGACTTCATAGAAGAAATCATAAAAGGTTTAAAAATCAATTGGAAAAATTGGGAAAAGAATCTCAAGAGAAAATTAACACCTTGCAAGAAGTAAACAAATCCTAGTAAAATACAATTGTACAAATGCAAAAAAAATAATTTTCTCAAAACCTCAATTGGTCAAATTTAAAACTGCTTTAAAAACAGAATTGATCAATTGGAAAAGGAGTTGCAAAAGATCAATGAAGAAAATTCATCTCTTAAAAAAGAATAGAGCCTGTGAAAAAAAAAGACTTCATTAGACAAAAAGGAATCTGTTAAGCAAAATCAAAAAATCAAGAAATGGAAGAAAATGTAAAATAACTCATCTGCAAATACAATGACCTTGAGAATAGATTTAGGAGCCATAACTTAAGAAGCATTGGCCTACCAGAAAATATTGAAGAAGAAAAAAAGGCTGGACACAATATTACAGGATTAGTGATGGAAAATTTCCCTTATATCATGGAACCAGAGGACAAAATATTTATTGAAAGAATACATAAATTTTCTGTGGAACAGGATCTTAAAATGGAAACACCAAGGAATATTGTGATCAAATTCTAGTACTCAGATAAAAGAGAAAAATACTTCAAGCAGTCAGAAAGAAAAAAAATTGGATACCCAGGAGTCACTGAAAGGATTAAGCAGGACCTTGCTGCATTAAGATTAAGGGATCAAAGGTCATGGAATGTGATATTCCAAAGAGCAAGTGAGCTTGGAATGCAGCCAAGAATTCACTATCCAGCAAAGCTGAGCCTTCTCTTCCAGGGCAAATGATGGACATTTAATGAAATAGGAGACTTCCACCTTTTTCTGATGAAAATACCAGAGCTAAATAGGAAATTTGGAATTCAAAAGGGAAGCTCAAGAGACACATGAAAAGGTAAAAAAGGGTAAAAAAAAATTATCCAATAAGAGGAAACTGACTACATCCACACCTGTGAAAAATACTTTCATAACTATAGAAAATTGTAACTCTATTCGATCGAAGATACTTAGCCAGAAATAGTGAACACTCATGACTTATTCATTACTCTGATAGAATGATTTAAAAACAATATCTCCTTAAAAAGTGGGACAGTAAAGAGATGAGGGATGGATGAGCCTGAATGGGGTAAATCACATGAGGAGGTACAAATGACCTATTGCAATAGAGGGGGAAGAAGGGAGGAGGTATGAACTCCTTGAATCTTACATCAGATTTGACTTAAAGCTAACATACACACACTCAGTTGTTAAGAAACTTCTCTTTCAAGTGTTAAAAGGAGAAAGGAGGAGGGAGGGAGTAAAAGAGGAGCTAACAGAAGGAAGGGAAGGATGAAGGGGCAAAGGAAAAAGGGAAAGAAAGGGGGAGGGGGTTAGATATAAGGGGGCAAGCATACTGAAAGTAATGATATTCAGAAAAAATACTGGAGACTATGGATACAATGAAAAAATGGGGAAAACACAAACAGAGGGAAGATAACTTGAGGGGAAATAAAGAGCTAGCAATTAAAAATTTGAATGGGAAAGGGATGAATTCTCCCATCAAATATAAGTGAATAGCAAACTGGATGAAACCCAGAATCCTGCAATATTCTGCTTACAAGAAATTCATTTTAAGCAGAGAGATACACATAGAGTAAAGATAAATGGTTGAAACAAAATATATTTTCCTTCACCTAAAGTGAAAAAGGCCATGGATAGCAATCCTTATCTCAGACAAAGTGGCTATAAAATTAGGTCTCATTAAAAGAGATAGGGAAGGAAACTATATTCTCCTAAAAAGTACCATAGACAATGAAGCAATTTGTAATACTAAGTAAGTATGCACAAAGTGGTATATCATCCAAATACTTATAGGAGAACTTAAATGAGTTACAAGAAGACATCAATGGCAAAATTCTACTGGTGGGAAACATGAAACTCTTGCTCTCAGATTTAAATAAATTTAACTATAAAATAAAAAAGAAGGAAGTTATGAAACTAAATAAATTGTTTTTTATTTTGAATTTATTCATTTATTTTTGAATTTTATAATTTTATAACTAATCTTGCTTCCCTCCCCCCATGCCCCACAGAAGACAGTCTGTTAGCCTTTACATGGTTTTCTTGATCTGAGTTAAATGTTTTGAGAGAGATATCATATCCTTAAGGGAAAAAAATAAGATGTAAGATAAAGCAAAATTACATAACAAGTCGCTATTTTTCCTTTTGATGTTATTTTTTTTAATTTGTTAACTTTTAACTTTGTTTCAGACTTTGTTCTTTATTCAAACTTCACAATTCTTTTTCTGGATGCAGATGGTATTCTCTATCTCAGATAGTTCAGAATTCTCCCTGATGGAATGAGCAAGTCCATTAAGGTTGATGATTATTAACCTCAAGTTGCTGTTAGGGTGTACAATG
Source organism: Macrotis lagotis (assembly GCF_037893015.1). NCBI lineage: Eukaryota > Metazoa > Chordata > Mammalia > Peramelemorphia > Peramelidae > Macrotis > Macrotis lagotis. Next base: position 136,996,090 of record NC_133660.1, on the reverse strand, counting down.
CTCTTCTGCTTATCTCACTCAGCATCAATACATACAAATCCCTACAGGCTTCTCTGAATTCCCATCCCTCCTGGTTTCTAACAAAACAATAGTGTTCCATAACATACATGTACCACAAATTGTTCAGTCAGTCCCCAATTGATGGACATTCACTCAATTTCCAATCCTTTACCACCACAAACAGGGCTGCTATAAATATCTTTGTACAAGTGATGCTTTTACCCTTTTTCATGATCTCTTCAGGGGATAGACTTAGTAGTGGTATTGCTGGATCAAAGCGTATGCACATTCTTGTTGCTCTTTGTGCAGAATTGCAAACTGCTCTCTAGAAAGGATGGAGGGTTCAGAGATCCAGTAACAATGTGTTAGTGACCCATATTTCCCAACTCCATTCCAACATTGATCATTGTCCTTTCTGGTCATGTTGGCCAGTCTGAGAGGTGTGAAGTAATACCTTAGAGATGTTTTAATGTGTATTTTTCTAATAAGTAATGTTTTAAAGAAATTTTTCATGTGACTAAAGATTGCTTTGATTTCCTCATCTGTAAATTACCTCTGCATTTCCTTTGGCCATTTGTCAATTGGGGGATGGTTTTTTGTTTTTTTACAAATATGACTCAGTTCTCTTATTTTAGAAATAAGCTTTTTGTCAGAAATACTCATTGAAAAAATTGTTTCCCAATTTACTCCTTTTTTAAAATCTTGTTTACAGTGGTTTTGTCTATGCAAAAGCTTTTTCTTTTGTTTTCAAGGCAGTGGGGTTAAGTGACTTGCCCAAGGCCATAAAGCTAGGTAATTATTAAGTGTCCAAGGCTGAATTTGAACTCAAATACTCCTGACTCCAGGACTGGTACTCTATCTACTGTGCCACCAAGCTGCCTAGCAAAAGCTTTTTTAATTTAGTGTAATCAAAATTGTCTGTTTGTTTTAACAATGTTCTCCATCTCTTCATTAGTAATAAACTGCTTCATTTCCATAGATCTGACAGGTAAACTAGTCCGTGATCTCCTTATATGCTTATAATATTTTCTTCTATGTCTAAATCCTTTATCCAACTTTCTTTAATACTAATTTCCACTTTTCCAAAGTTTTTATCAAAGATAGAGTTATCCCCCAAACTGGACTCTTTAGGTTTATCAAATAGTAGATTACTATAATCATTTGCCCTATTTCTGAGCAAATACTAGACAGTTATGATATTTTATAATACAATTTTAGATCTGGTATGGCTAAGCCACCTCCTTTTGCACTCTTTTCATCAAATCCTTGAAAATTCTAGACTTTATTTCTCCAAATGAATTTACTTATACTTTTAAAACACATTAAAGTAATTTTTTGGAATTTTGCTTGGTAGGACACTAAATTTTCAGTTTAATTTAGGTCATTTTTATTATATTGGCTTGGCCTATCCATGAGCAGTTGACATTTGCCCAGTTATTTAAATCTGATTTTATTTGTCTGAGAAGTGTTCATAATTGCTTTAATAAAGATACTGAGTCTGTCTTCACAGGTAGACTCCCAGGTATTTTATAATGTCTGAAGTTACTTTGAATGGGTTTTCTCTTTCTAGCTCTTTCTGCTATATCTTTCTTCTCCTTGTAGTCATATATAGAAATGTTGAGGATTTATGAAGGTTTGTTTTATATCCTTTGACTTTACTAAAGTTGTTAATTGTTTGTAGTAGTTTTATGAATGATCTTTTTGGTATATTCTAGGTATACCATCATGTCATCTGCAAAGAATGAGAGTTGTGTCTCTTCTTTCCAAATTCTAATTGCTTTAATTTCTTTACCTTCTCTTATTGATGAAGCTAACATATCTAATACAGTTTTGAATAGTAATGGTGATAATGTTGCATTGTTGCACCCCGATCTTACTGGGAATGCCTCTAGTTTATCCCCATTGCATATAATACTTGGTGATAGTTTCAGATTGATACTACTTATTATTTCAAGGAGCAATCCATTTATTCCGATGCTCTCTAGTATTTTTAGTAAGAATGGGTGCTGTATTATGTCAAAGACTTTTTCAGCATCTATTGATATAATCCTATAATTTCTTATATGTTTGACATTGGCATAATTAATTATACTAACATTTTTCCTAATACTGAACCAACCCTGCATTCCTGGGATAAATCCTACTTGGTCATAGTGTATTATCCTACTGATAATTTGCTGAAATTGTTTTGCCAATATTTTATTTAAGATTTTTTCATCTATATTCATCAGGGAGATAAGGTTAAAATTTTCTTTCTCTGTTTTACCTCTTTTGGTTTTGGTATCGGTACCATCATAGAAAAAGGCAGAATTCCATCTTGTATTTTTCCAAAGAGTTTATATGGAATTGGAACCAATTGTTCCTGAAATGTTTGATAGAGCCCTTTATCTGCTACCCAAAAGAGTGTTCCACATGGCGTTGTTCACAGTTTCCATGGTAACTTAGAGGGAAACTTTCACAATGTCCAGATCCCTAGATACCTTCCAGATGAAGGAGGATGATGTCTGCAAATTCCTTACTGCAGACACCCATTTGGGTGCCACCAATTTGGACTTTCAGATGGAACAGTATAACTACTAAAGGAAGGGTGATGGCATCTATATCATTAATTTGAAAAGAACTTGGGAAAAGCTTCTGCTGCTAACTCATGCCATTGTTGCCATTGAAACCCAGTTGATGTTAGTGTCATCTCATCCAGGAACACTGTTCTGAAATAGGCTACTGCCACTGGCATCACATCTATTGCTGGACACTTCATCCCAGGCACCCTCACTAACCAGATCCAGGTAGCTTTCAAAGAGCCTCGCCTCTTGGTGGTCACTGATCCTCATATGGATCATCACCCTCTGACTGAAGCATCATATGTTAACCTTCCAACCATTAAATTGGCAACACAGACTCCCCACTTCACTATGTGGACATTTTTATTCCATGCAACAACAAGGGAGATCATTCAATGGGTCTGATGTGATGGATACTGGCCCAAGAAGTCCTACAGATACATGGTACCAGCTGCTGTGAACACCTGCGGGAAATCATGCCTGATTGCTACTTCTACAGAGAACCAGAGGAGACTGAAAAGGAAAAGTAGGCTGCTGCTCAGAAGGCAGTGACTAAGGAGGAATTTCAGCGTGAATGGACTACACATGCCCCATAATTTGCTGCTGCTCAGCCAGAGGTGGATGATTGGTCTGAGTGTGTCTGCCTATTCAAAATTCTCCTCCTGAAGATTGGAGTGCTCAGCCAGCTGCTGAGGACTGGCCTGCAACTACTACTGCTTATGTCATTCAATAGGTAGAAATTACCACAGAGAGGTCCTATGTTTTACTCAGATGCTCTAATTTTGTTGGAAAAATGTTGATGGAAAATGAACATGGGCAGCTAGGTGGCTCAGTGGATAGAGCCCCAGAACTGGAGTCAGGAGTACCTGAGTTCAAATCTTACCTCAGACACTTAGTAATTACCTAGTTGTATGGCCTTGAGCAAGCCACTTAACCCCATTGCTTAGCAAAAACCTTACAAAAAGAAAATGAATGTTGGTTACTTCAAAAAAAATGTCTGATAGTATTCACTTGTGAATGCATGTGACCCTGGAGATTTTTTCTTAGGGAATCCAATAATGGGTTGTTGAATTTCTTTTTTCTGAGATAGGGTTATTTAAATATTTAATTTCCTCTTCATTTAACCTGTGAAATTTATATTTTTAAATATTCATTCATTTCACTTAATGAGTGAAATTTATTGGCAAAAAATAGGGCAAAATATTTCTGAATTATTGCTTTATTTTCCTCCTCATTATTGATGAATTCACCATTCTCATTTATGATATTAGAAATTTGGTTTTCTTCTTTTTTTTAATCAAATTAACCAGAGGTATATCAATTTATTGGTCCTATTTATTAGGTTAATAGTTTTCTTACTTTCAATTTCATTAATTTCTCCTTTAATTTTTAGAATTTCTATTTTGATGTGTAATTGGGGGTTTTCAATTTGTTCTTGCTCTAATCCTTTTAGTTGCATGCTTACTTCATTGATTTTATCTTTCTTTAATTTATTCAAGGAAGCATATATATACCATGACAACTGCCTTGGCTATATCCCATAAGTTTTGGTATGTTGTTTTGTTATTGATATTATCTAGGATGAAATCATTATTTCTTTCTCTAATTTGTTGTTTGACCTATTTATTCTTTGAAATGAAGTTATTTAGTTTCCAATTTCTTTTGGGTCTATCTCTCCCTGGCCCATCATTGCAAGTGATTTTGTTTTTCATTATGATCTGAGAAGGATATATTCACTATTTCTGTCTTCCTGCATTTGATTATTATGTTTTTAGGCCACAGTACATGGTCAATTTTTGTCTAAGTGCAATGGGATAAATAGATTGTTAGAAAACCTAGGCATGATAGACCTTTAGAGAAAATTGAATTCAGATAGAAAGGAATATCCTTTATTTCCTGCAATACATGGTATAAAACACTTCTCACACAAATAAAATCAGATTTAAATAACTGGGCAAGTATCAACTGCTCATGGATAGGCCAAGGTAATATAATGAAAATGACAATTCTACCTACATTAAATGACTTATTTAGTGTCTTACCAATCAAAATTCCAAAATATTCTTTAATGAGTTGGAAAAAATTGTAAGTAAATTCATATGGAGAAATAAAATGACAAGAATTTTCAGGGATTTAATGAAAAAAGTGCAAAAGTAGGTGTCTTAGCACTACCAGATGTAAAATTATATTATAAAGCCTCAATCATCTAAACTGTCAGGTATAGGTTAAGAAATAGAGTGATGTATCAGTGGAATAGACTAGGTACAAAAGATATAGAAGGAAATGTTTATGGTAATCTGCTGTTTGATAAACTCAAAGAGTGAAGCTACTGAGATAAAAAAATTATTGGGAAAATTTGAACTTACTATGGCAGAAACTTGGATGAAACCAACACCTCACATCTACACCAAGATCAGATCAAAGTGGATATATAGGATTTAGGTATAGAAGACAAACTAGGTGATCAAGGAATGGTTTACCTGTCAGATCTAAGGAAAGGAAGCAGTTTATGGCTAAGGAAGAGATAAAGAACATCATTAAAAACTACCTAGATAATTTGCATTACATTAAACTAAAAAGCTTTAACACTGTAACCAAGAGCAAAAAAAAATTTAGCAAATTGGAAAACAATTTTTACAACCTGTATTTCTGACAAAGTACTCATTTTTAAAGTATATAGAGAACTGAGTGAAATTTATAAAAAACAAAAGCTATTCCCCAATTGACAAATTGTCAAAGGATATGTGGAGGCAATTTACAGATGAGGAAATCAAAGGGATCCATGTTCATATGAAAAATTGCCCTAAATCATTACTTATTAGAGAAATACATGTCAAAGCATCAGTGAGGTACCAACTCCCACATCTCAGACTGCCTAATATGACCAGAAAGTACAATGATCAATGTTGGAAGGGATGTGCAAAATCTGGGACATCAATACTTTGTTGGTGGAGCTGTGAACTAATTCAATCTCTCTTGAGAGCAATTTGGAATTATACCCAAGGGCAATAAAAATGTGCATGCCCTTTGATGCAGCAACCCCACTACTGGGTCTATACCCTGAAGAGATGATGAAAAAGGCCAAAAATATCACTTGTACAAAAATATTCATACCAGCCCTATTTGTGGTGTCAAGGAACTGGAAATTCAGTGAAAGTGCATCAATTGGGGAATGGCTAAAGAAATGATGGTATGCATACATTATGGAACACTGTTCTTCTATTAGAAACCAGAACAGATGGGGATTCAGAGAAGACTGGAAGGATTTGCATGAACTGAGGTTGAACGAGTTGAACAGAACCAAGAGAACAACGTACCCCATAACAGTCACATAGAGTTGATGATCAATCTTAATGGGCTTGCTCAGTGAATCAGTGCATTAATCAGGGGTAATTTTGTGGTATCTGCAATGGAGAATACCATCTGTATCCAGAAAAATATTTGTGGAGTTTGAACAAAGACCAAAACCTATTACCTTTAATTTAAAATTGAAAAACCATTATCTTTTAGTGTAATTTTGCTATCTCTTGTATTTTTTTTCCTTAAGGATTTGATTTCTCTCTCAACAAATTCAATTTAGATTAATGTATAGCAAGGAAACAATGTAAAGACTAACAGATTAGGTTCTGTGTAGTGTTAGAGGAGGGAAATGACATTGGGGAAAAATGTAAAATTCTAAAATTAATTAATTAATTGAAAAATAAGAAAATCAGGGAAACCCACAAAAATAAATTGTACTGAAGATAAATATAGATATCAAATTGCAATCCCTGTATTTTTGAAGGAAATCAATTGTGATGTTCAGGAGATAATTCCAATAAATATATGTCTGGCACCTAATGTTATATAACAATGGGAAAATAATCTTTTATTTCTTAACATGATTTCTTCTAGGATAAAATAGTGATAATACTTCTAACATCTCCCTCACATATCTGCCATAACTGCTCCAATGTGATAATGTGCATAAAACACTTGGAAATTTTGTATTTAAAATGTTCTATCAATCAAAGTTGACAAGTTATCATTTTATCCAAGACTTTTTTAGCATGAATTATCATTAGGTATATCTCACTTTAAGAATTTAGAAACTTAGTAAAAGTGAAGCAAGGAATCATCATTGCTGTTGTCCATCTACTTGTACTATGTATATGTCATTATCCTTTGTCTTTCTGAAAGCTGCATAGTTTTTTTAACATTTGAGTCAGAGTTTGATATTATTTGAAGTCTGAAGTTAATATAAATGATACTCCTTCTACTGTACTATTTCATGATATATGAGAGTATATATTAAAGTTGCAAAACTTAGTAAATTAAATATTTTTCATATTTTTTTTATTTTAACTTTGATTTCCCACTGTTTCTGTGGAAGGCAGTGAACTTGCAGATTCAACTTATGAATTGTCAAAACCAAAGAAAAAAAGAGATGTTTGAGGGAAAGAAGCAAAAATCATTCAATAAGTGATTATGGAGGAAGAACTTGATTTGGAGATTTATCTGTTCTTTGTAAGAGAAATATAGGATTGAGTCAATTATCCATATTATGCAAACAAAAACTAAGAATTTTCATGAAATAAGGCTGTGTGTCAGAAAACTGCATTCTTTGACTTGATAGATCTTGGTAATGATTGTGTCTCGACTTCATTCTATCAGTCTGCACCTCCTGCATGAAAAAAGAGATCATTATTAAAAAGCAGTATGTTATCTTTCCAAAATGCATGCATAGTGTTAGCATAGTGTAGTGGAAAGTACATGGGATTTGAAATCAGAGTTCCTGGATGCTATATCTTTACGTGACTAGTTTTGTGATATTTGATAATCTTATTGCTTCTAATTTTCTCACCTATGACAAAAGAGGGCTAGATTTGTCCAGTATGAATTAGATTTTCCAGTCCCTGACAATTTTGAAAACATGATCTTCTGATTTAGGGAATGAGATATCACTGTTCAGTGTTGGAAGGACACAGTTTATATGGTTGAGTGAATTATGTACTTTTATTTGTAATCAGTTTATTCAGTAGTTTCAAAAGACATTGTTTATTATAAACCTCAGGTATTTAAAATAAAGGAATTAAGAAAAGATCACTAAATTCAAAGAATAGAGGAGATATATAGCACAGTGAAGAGAGCACCAGAACTAGAGTCAGTCCTCTCCACAGAACAGTTAGAGCTTCTTTAGACAACAAGGATGCCATGGTCATCTACTGTGTTTTGGTTTTTGCCATGGTATTGCATTTACATGACTTTGGAAGAGAGAATGAGACTGAGAACTTAATGCAATTTTAATCACTTAAATCCAATTAACACACAAGTAAAGATATCACCCTGTTGTGTCCCTGATTTCTCTTTGAAAATGAAGAACAAACAATAAGATAATGTCTATCTTCAATATGGGACCTGATAGTAATGCTGTGCATTGATAATATTCAAGGTTACCTGTAAACAGGACTGCTCCATTTTTATTTCCTCAAGCTTCTGCGATTCCTACAATTTAGATCATAAATAAAGTTTATAAAAAATCCACTTTACAAAGATGAATCCTTCAGGTTTAAAGCACAAAGGAAGAAATGGACAAGAATTTTGAACTGAGTAATATAGACACAAGATTGTGCATCATAGCATCCCAGGGGGATTTTTCCTAAGTCCTCTTACTTTGTCTTCTACACTGTTTGAACTGAAGATCTTATCAGGTTTCAAATTCAATTGTCATCTCTATTATAACATATCTCAAACTCTCAGTCCTAACCTCTCTACTGAACTATAGCATCTCATGTACAATAGATTATTGTGTATTTCAAATTGTATACTCTATAGATATTCTAATCTTATCAAGTCCAAAAATGAACTTATTTCTTTCTCTCCAAACTCTCCACCTTTCTTTTTTTTTTATTTTTTTAGGGTTTTCAAGGCAAATAGGGTTAAGTGGCTTGCCCTAGGCCTCACACCTAAGTAATTCCTAAGTGTCTGAGGCCAGATTTGAATTCAGGTACACCTGACCCCATGGCTGGTGTTCAATCCAATGCACCATCTAGACACCCCCCAAAGCCTTCACCTTTCCCAACTTCCCTATACTGTCTCTGGTACTACTGTTTTTAAAATCAACTAGGATGAAAAATAAAATATTAACCTTCACTCCTTACCCTTTCACTCCAAGTCCAATATGTTTTAAATGCTGTCAATTTTTACTTTCTGTCATGTCTCATATATATTATCTTTTCTCCTCTGAAGTTGCTACTAACCCAAAACAAACGTTTGTTACATGAAGAATATATAATTTAAATAAACTGCTAATGGCTAAGCTTGCCACAAGTTTCATTTCACTGCAATTTAATCTCCACTTAGCTGTCAAAGAATCTTTATAGACTTCCAAGGTGAAGACAAGATGGTAGCACTAAGCTAATATGCTAACAGATCTTTTCCCTACAAGACTTTAAATTATACCTCTAAATTAAATTAAATTATACCTCAAAAAAGAGCAAAACAAGTTCTCAACCCAGGATATCATGGAAGATATTCAGTAAATGTCTGTCTCTTCAGGGGTAAAGGAAAAGTATAAATCAACTTTGGTGCGAGAGAAGAAAAGTCATAGAATTACCCAGCTCTTGGCAAAACTAGATACCAGCCTAGGCTTAGTTAAATAGCAGAGCAGGTCCTGGCTCAGCTAGATTATAGGGCAGCAGGGAGGGTACCAGAAGATTACCATCCCCAGACAAGTCTGAGCCCTGGGAATGCTGATGGCAAAAGAGAGGATTGGGTTGGGAAGAAAGCATTGTATACTCAAAGACTGGATTTGATGAAAAAAGCAAATCTCAACATAGCGAACACCTTGGCAAGCAATAATCTTCAGAACAGATCCTGGTCAGAGCAGAACTCAAATATCAAAATGAGGAAAAACATAAAAAGCATTCATCATAGACAGCTATTATTCAGGTAGGGATAAAAATTGATTAGAATAGAAAGGAAAATTAGGTCTTTAAATATAAGAATCAAGAGATGCTAAGAAAGATAAACAGAAGGCAGAAAATTCTACTCAAGAATTTTAAACACTATACAATAAATTTCCCTACAAGGAAGATAACACTTGTGACCCTTAAGAATTGCATTTCTTCTTCCAATCAAGATAGCAGAGAGAAACCAGGCATTGTTTTAAGCTTTCCTAGATTTCCCTCAGAACATGAATCAAGCATCTTAACAGATCCACAGAAATTCTGAGGGGAATATCTGTTAATAAGGAAGGTCTGTCACAGGGGAGCCTGAGTATGCTGGGGTGGGGGAGTGGAGGGAGGAGGAAAGAAAGGCAACCCAGTGGAGGTGCAAGGGGGTGAGACTAAGGGATTGACCTGAGAACAACAAGGAAATGCTTGCTGTGTGCCTGTTGGATGGGAGAGCTCCAGCCCAGAAATCTATCTGGTCAGGTCAGCTACTCTCAAAGACCCTAGCCCCCATGTTTCCAACTGACTCCCCACCTCACCCACCCCCTTCCTATGGGAAGGCCAGACTTTCTGCATAATTAACATAGTAACAGTCCTCAGGTGTGTTCACCTTGCTTCAAAGCAAGGGTGGGGTGACAGATTTCTCCCAGCTCTGATTATTCATTAGGTTAATTCATGTTAACCCAAGGGCTGAGTTCAGATTGTGTTGAACCCTATAGATTCTGCCCCAAATTTAGAGATTAGCCCATTATTCAAAGTTATAGACAAACTAGAGAAATCTTGTGGCATCCTTTACTGGTCAGTCTACTGAGTCTGGAGCTCTCCCATCCAACAGGAGTTCTTAAACCCAGTGAGTAATATCTCTAGGGATAGCCCCTCCCCAAACGTACTACCCTAGGGAAAGGGCTCAAAATGAAGAAAAGCCAGCACAATGTTACCTTGAATATAAGGATATTGGATCAAATAGGAGAGGAGCTGCAGAGGAGAATATGCAGAAAGACTTCTTAGAAGAAATAAGAAAGGAATGTAAAATCTTTTGGAATAATTGTGAGAAGAAATGCAAGAGAAATGAACATTATGCAAGTGAAAATTGACATTTTACAATATGTCATGCAACTGAAAAAATAAACTTTTTCATAAAATAAATTAACCAATTGGTAAAGGAGATGCAGAGGGTAAATGAAGAAAACTCTTCTCTAAAAACAAATTAAATTTTTGGAAACAAATGATTTCATGAAACATCAAGAATCAGTTAAATAAAATTAAATAAGGATAAAATAGAAGAAAATGCTAAATACCTGATCAGAAAAAGAACTGACCTGGAAAACAGATCTAGTAGAGAAAACTGAAGAATCATAGTTATTCCTGAAAACTTTGAAGAAAAAAAAATCCATGTCTCCATACTTCAGGATATAGTGAAGGAGATATCCTGGAACTATAGGGCAAAATAACCATTGAAAAAATACATTGAACTCCTCTTGAAAGGGATCCTAAATTGAAAACACCAAGGAATATCATGCCCAAGTTCTAGAATTATCAGATCAAGGAGTAAATCCTGAAAATCACCAGAAAAAAAAAATCAAATACCAAGGAGCCATAGTCAGGATTACATAGGACCTGGCTATATCAACATTAAGGGATCACAGGAACTAGAATATGTTATTCCAGAGAGCAAGGGAGCTTGGGCTGCAGCCAAGAATTCGATATCCAGCAAATTGAACTTTTGTGTTTGGGGGAAAGAGTAACAAAATATCAGATTTTAGGCTTCTCCTGATGAAAAGATCAGATGTAAACAGCAAATTTGGGCTTCAAACAGGAGACTCAAGCAATCCAGGAAAAGGTAACCGGGGAAAAGAAAAAAAAATTTATTCAATAAGAGCAAACTGGCTATATCCCTACCTGGAAGAAGGATTCTCATAACTCTGGAGAACTGTAGTTCTATTAAATGGAATATACATAGCCGGTACTAATGGACACTCATGACTTGTCTGTGACTCTGGTCGAATGATTCAAAATAATATCTCCTTAAAAAGGGATGGGGAAAAGTAAAGAGATGAGAGGGAAGGGGAGACTGAATGGATTAAATTACTTCACATGAAGAGATGCAAAGGACCAATTGCAATTAAGGGGAAGAAGGGAGGAGGTAAGAACCATCTGAACCTTACTCTTATCAGATTTGTCTCAGTTTAATTAACAAATTTATCTTACCTTTCAAGTATTAAAAGTGGAAAGAGGGAAGGGGGATAAAAAGAGGAATTGAGAGAAGGAAGGGACGGAAGAGAAGACAGAAGGAAATGGGAAAGAAAGGAGAGGGCAGTTGAATATAAGGGTGTAAACACACTGAAGAAAGTGGTATTCAGAAGCACAATACTGGGAAATCAGGATAAGGTGATAAGAGGGGGAAAAATACAAACAGAGGGAAGATAGCATGAAGGACAATAAAGAGTTAGTAAATATAACTTAGAATGGGAATGTTATGAACTGTCCCATAAAACATGAACAGCAGAATGGATTAAAATCCAAAATCCTACAATATTCTACATACAAGAAACTCATCTGAAGCAGAGAGGAGCTGAAAATATAATGCTTCAGATGAAGTGAAAAAAGAAAAGGTAGCAATCCATATCTCAGATAAAGAAGATGCAAAAATAGATTTCATTAAAATTGTTTTTAGATAGAGATCCTCATAGAATATCTGTTAAATAAAGGGTCTTGTTTATGTCCCTGTTCTCTTAAGTAATTTTAGTAATGATTTAAATGGAAGCATCAATGCAATACTTGTCAAATATACAGATGATACAAAAACAAGGAAGGATAAATCCAAAACATTAAATGGTGGAACTGGGATTCAAAAAGATCTTGAGAGATTAGAACAACAAGATGGATATAAGAAATTAAATGGAAAAAAGGTAAAAATAGATTTCATTAAAAATGATGAAGAACAAAAGGAGGTCCATCCAAGATGGCAGAGAGAAGATAGGCATTGTGTTAAAAATCTCCTGATCATCCCTCATAAATAAGATGAAAAAACCTCTTAACTGAAATTTGATCGACAAAACTCAGAAAGAGAAGGTAGGAGAAGAACATCTAACATCTACCTCAAGGATTATCTTCTGGTATGATGAAAGAGCCTGGGTACAGAGGGCAGACTCTTTGTAGAGCACAGGAGAGGGTGAAAATCTGAGAAATTGAGTTGGATTAGCTTGATCTGTCGCAAGGTCGGGGGTCAACAGGGAGCTAGAGGCAATGGTGCTGGAACTGACTTTCTGTGGCTTGTGGGCAGGGCTAGATATTGAGTTCCAATGGGGGAGAGTTGCAGATATTGATCCCTGGGCTCCTCTGGTCTGGAGGAACTGAGAGACCATACCTTCATTTTAGCTGAAGCCTCTTCCCAGACCAAACACAATTACAGCCCACCCTTGCCCCAAGCTCAGGCATGAGAAGCAGAACTCCCTCAGCTGTGAATAAGTAGAGCAATTACTTAGCCCTGGGGTTTGGTCAAAGATAAAAGTATTAAGTAGATTTAATCACCTCCTCCAGGCCAAGGAAGAGGACCTCCTGCAACCCCTACTGGCTGACCCATGTGGAGTTAGTAAACCCAGTGAGTAAAGCCTCTAGGGATTCCAACATCAAATTTCTATGAACCAACCCCTCCATAAGACAAGGTCTTAGGAAAATGAAGAAAGGCCATAGAAAAGGAGGGTCCATAGAAAACTCTTAGAAGTAAAAGACCATAACTCAGAGAGACCTAGAAACTCTGAAGAGAATATGATCTGGTCTAGAGCACAGAAATACTTCATTAAAGAAATCAGGAATGGGCGACTAGGTGGAGCAGTGGATAGAGCACCATCCCTGGGGTCAGGAGTTCCTGAGTTCAAATATGGCCTCAGACACTTAATAATTACCTAGTTGTGTGGCCTTGGGCAAGCCACTTAACCCTATTTGCGTTGCAAAAACCTAAAAAATCAATCAGCAAGGAGTTGAAAAATAAATTAGAAAATTTGGGAGAGAAAATTGACACCTTGCAACAAGAGAACATTGGAAAATAGAAATGGACAAAAACAAAATGAGAATAATTCTCTAAGATCATCAAATTGGGAAAATGAACAAAGAAAATAAATGTCTCGATACTTCAATTGGTCAAATGGAAAACTCACAAAAACAGAATTGACCAATTGGAAAAGGAGTTACAAAAGCTAAATGAAGAGAATTCTTCTATAAAAAAAGATCAATGGAGTCTGTGGAAACTGATGACTTCATGAGACAACAAGAGACTGTTAAACAAAACCAAAAAGTCAAAAATATCGAAGAAAATGTAAAATAACTCATCAGCAAAACCAGGGACCTGGAGAATAGATCAATAAGGGACTACCTGAGAATTATTGGTCTTCCTGGAAACATTTAAGAGAAAAAGAGACCGGACTTAATTTTACAGTATTTAGTGATGGAAAACTGACCTGATATCATGAAACCAGGGGGCAAAATAGCTATTGAAAGAATATATCTATCCTCTCTAGAAAGAGATCCTAAAATGAAAACACCAAGCAATGTTGTGGAAAAATTCCAGAACTATCACATAAAAGAGAAAATGTACAAGCAGACAGAAAGAAAAAATTTAGATACCAAGGAGCCACAGTAATAATTACACAGGACCTGCTGCATCAACACTAAGAGAGCGAACGTTCTGGAATGAGGTATTCTGAAGAGCAAGGTAACAGTGAATGCAGCGAAAAACTGTCTACTCAGCAATTCTGAGTCTTCTCTTCCAGGGGAAAAGATGGAAATTTTAATGATTTGGGAGACTTCCAACATTTCCTGATGAAAAGACCAGAGCTAAATAGAAAATCTGGAATTGAAAAAGGATGTTTAAGAGACACATGAAAATTTTTAATAAAGGGGGGGGATGCTATCCAATAAGATGAAACTGGCTATATCCCTACCTGAGAGAAAGACTAATAAAATTCGCAAATTGTACCTCTATTAGAATATACTTACCCAGAAGTGATGGACACTCATTACTTTTCTGTGACTCAGATGGAATGATTTAAAACCAATACTTCCTTAAAAAGGGGGACAAGAAGGAGACAGCAGGATGGAGGAGATTGAATGGGATAAATCTCATCACATTAAGAGGTCCAAAAAACATATTGTAATAGAGGGGAAGAAGGGAGGATTGAGAACCAACTGAATCTTCCTCTCATTAACCTTGGCTAAAAGTTAACTTATACATACAGTCAGTTAAGAAACTTATCCTACCTTTCAAGTATTAAAGGGGGAAAAGGGGAGGGGGGAAAGGAGGGGGGAGAAAAAGAGGAGCTAACAGAAGGAAGGGAAGGAAGAAAGGGAAAAGGGAAAATGGAAAGAAAGGGGAGGGGGTTGATACAGGAGGGTAAACACACTGAAGAGGGTGGTATTCAAAAACAAAATACTGGATATTATGGCTAAAGTAAAAAAAACCAAGAAAAATACAAAGTGAATATAGCATGGAGGGAAATAAAGAGTTAGTAATTATAAGTTTGAATGTGAAGGGTGAACTCTCCTTTAAAATGTAAGCAAATAGCAGAGTAGATTAAAAACCAGAATCCTGGGGGGTGGCTAGATGGAGCAGTGGATAGAGCACCAACCTGGAGTCAGGAGTACCTGAGTTCAAGTCAGGCCTCAGACACTGGCTAATTACCTAGCTGTGTGGCCTTGGGCAAGCCACTTAACCCCATTGCCTTGCAAAAACTTAAAAACAAACCCCAAAAAACACAAACCAGAATCTTACAATATGCTGCTTACAAGAAAGTAATTTAAAGCAGAGAGATACATATAGAGTAAAGGTAAAAGGTTGGAGTGAAATATATTTTGCTTCAGCTGACATGAAAAAAACAGGGGTAGCAATCCTTATCTCAGATAAAGCAACTACAAATATTGATAGCATTAAAAGAGTTAAGGAAGAAAACAATATCCTCCTAAAATGTATCATAGACAATAACGTAATTTCAATACTAAATAGGTATGTACTCAATGATATACCATGCAGACTCTTAGAACAAAAGTTGAAAGGGCTATAGGAAGACATAGACAGCAGAACTTTACTAGTGGGAGACTTCAGCATCCCACTCTCAGATTTAAATAAATCTAATCATAAAATTAACAAGAATGTAGTTGAGGAGATTGTTAGAAAGCCTAGATATGAAAGACTTATGGAGGAAACAGAATGGGGATAGAAATTTATATAAATTTACACAAATTTACATAAAATTGACCATGTACTAGGGCATTAGAACCAAATGATTACTTGCAGAAAAACAGTAATAGTGAATACACATCACAATGCAATGAAAATCATATGCAAAAATTGGGCCAGGGAGATATAGGCAAAAAACTAATTGGAAACTAAATAACATCATTTAAAAAATGAATGAATCATATAAAAATTATAAAAAGAATTATTTATTTCAACCTAGATAATGACAGTAATGAAATAATATACTACCTGGGATTTACTCAGAGTGACTGTCAGGGGATATATTATATCATTAAATGATTACATGAACAAATTAGAGAAAGAGGAAATGAATGAACTAAATTGTCAAGTAAAAAATAATTAGAGAAAGAACAAATTAAAAACCTCAAATTAGATACCAAATTAGAAATACTAAAAATTAAAAGAGGAATTAATGAAATGGAGAGCAAAAAAATTATTGAATTAATAAATAAAATCAAGGATTAGCTTTATGAAAACCCAATTAAACTGATAAAAATTCTTGTCTATTTGTTTAAAAAAGAAAGAAGAAAGCAAAATTGCTACTATCACAAATGGAAAAGGTAAACCTACCACCAATGAGGAGGAAATTAAAGTAATAAATCAGAATTATTTTGCCCAGCTCTATGCCATTAAATTTGACAATCAAAATGAAATCGATGAATATAAACAAAAATATAAGTTACTCACATTAAATGAAGGGGAGATTAAATACTTAAGTAACTCGATCTCAGAAAAATAAATTCAACAAGCCATCATTGAACTCACTAAGAAAAAAAATCTCCAGGGCATGCTGGATTGACACGTTAATTCTAACAAACATTTAAGGAAGAATTGTTTAAAATTCTATATAAACTCTTTGGAAAAATAGGGTAATACAGAACTCTGCCTAACTCTTTCTATGACGGCAATATGGTGCTGATACCCAAACCAGGAAGAGTTAAAACAGGGAAAGAAAATTGTAGAGCTATCTCCCTGATGGATATAGATGAAAAAATCTTAAATAAAATCTTAGTAAAACCATTTCAACGAGTTCTCATAAAATAATACATTTTGACCAAGTAGAATTTATCCCAGGAATTCAGGGTTGCTTCCATGTTAGGAAAACTGCTAGTATAATTAATTATATCAACAACAAACCCATCTGAAATTAAATATTTGTATCAATAGATGCTGAAAAAGCTTTTGACAAAATACAGTACCCATTCCTACTAAAATTACTAGAAAGTGTAGGAATAAATGGACTGAGAATAATAAACAGTATCTAACTGAAACCATCAACAAGTATTATATGCAATGGGGACTGTTTAGAGGCATTCCCAGTAAGATATGGGGTGAAACAAGTATGCCCATTATCACCACTACTATTCAATATCATATTAGAAATGTTATCTTAAGCAATTAGAGAAGAAGAAAAAATTTAAGAAATTAGAATTCAGAAGGAAGAGACAAAACTCTCACTCTTTTCAGATGATATGATGGTATACCTAGAGAATCCCAAGAAATCATCCAAAAAATCTTTGAAACAATTAGCAATTTTAGCAAAATTGAAGGATATAAAATAAACCCTCAAAAATCCTCAACTTTTCTATATATTACTAGGAAGATATAGCATGAAGAGCTAGAAAGAGAAATCCCATTCAAAGTAGTATCAGACAATATGAAGTACCTGGGAGTCTATTTCCTAAGGCAGACTCAGTAACTTTGAAAACAATTAGAAAATACTTCTAACACAAATTAAATCAGATTTAAATAATTGGTCAAACATCTACTGCTCATGGATAGGTTGAGCTAATATAAATAAAATGACAATTCTACCAAAATTATAATACCTGTTTACTGCCCTACCAATCCAAATTTCAAAAAATTACTTTAATGAGTTAGAAAAAATTGTAAGTAAATTCATATGGAGAAATAAATAGTCAAGAATTTCCAGGGATTCAATGAAAAAAAGTGCAAAAGAAGGTGGTTTAGCCCTATCTGATCTAAAATTATATTAGAAAGCATCAGTCATCAAAACTGTCTGGTATTGGCTAAGAAATAGAGTGGTAGACCACCAGAATAGATAGGTGCAAGAACAGGAAACGATTATAGTAATCTGCTGTTTGATAAACCCAAAGAGTCCAACTATAGGGATAAAAACTCTCTCTTCAGAAAAAGGTGCTGGGAAAATTGGAAGACAGTATGAAAGAAACTTAGATTAGATCAACACCTCACACCCTATTCCAAGATAAGATCCAAATGGATGCAGGATATAGATATAAAAATATTATAAGGCAAACTAGAAGATCAAGGAGTAGTTTATCTGTCAGATCTATGGAAAGAGAAGCAGTTTCTTACCAAGGAAGTGTTGGAGAAAATCACTACAAAACAAACTAGATGATTTTGACTACAAGAAATTAAAAAACTTTTGCATAGACAAGAATACTGAAACCAAGATTAAAAGAAATGTAGTGAACTAGGAAATAATCTTTACAACTGTTTCTGACAAAGGATTTATTTCTAAAATATACAGAGGACTGAGTGAAATTAAAAAATAGCCATTCTCCAATTAACAAATTGTCGAAGGATATGCAAACGCAACTTATAGAAGAGGAGATCAAAGTAATCTGTAGTCATATGAAAAATTGCTCTAAATATTTACTTATTCAAGAAAGGCAAATTAAAGCTTCTCTGAGGTACCACCTCACACCTCTCAGACTGGCCTATATAACCACAAAAGATAATGATCATTGTTGGAAGGGATGTGGGGAATCTGGGACCCTATTGAAATGTTGGTGGAGCATATGATATCCACCCCTTCTGGAGAGCAATTTGGAACTATGCTCAAAGGGAAACAAAAATGTGCATAACCTTTCTTTGTGCAATACCACTACTGGGTCTGTACCATGAACAGATGATGAAAAAGTGTAAAACCATCACTTGTACAAAATCATTCATAGCAGCCCTGTTTGTGGTGGCAAAGAATTGGGAATCAAGTAAATGTCCTTCATTTGGGGAATGGTTTAGCAAACTGTGGTATATGTGTTTTATGGAACACTATTGTTCTATTAGAAACCAGGAGGGATGAGGATTCAGGAAAGCCTGGAGCGATATGCATGAGCTGATGCTGAGTGAGATGAGGAGAACTACAACAACACTGTACATCCTAACAGCAGCATGAGGGCAATGATCAAACTTGGTGGACTGGCTCATTCCATCAGTGCAACAATTGGACAATTTGGTGCTGTCTGCAATAGAAAATACCATCTGTATCCAAAGAAAGAACTGTGGAGGTTAAGCAAAGGCCAAGGACTTTTACCTTTAATTTACAAAAAAAAAAAAAAAAAAAAAAAAAAACAAACCCTGATATCTTATTGTCTGATCTTGCTATCTCTTATACTTCATGTTTATTCTTTAAGTATATGATTTCTCTCTCATCACATTCAATTTGAATCAAGGAATACCATGGAAGCAGCTTAAAGACTGATAAATTGCCTTCTGAGGGGCATGGGGGGAGGGTTGTAAAATTCAAAATAAATAAAACCTCTAAGTTAAAAAAATGATGAAGAAGTAAACTTTATCCTCTTAAAAGGTACCATAATAATGAGGTAAGTTCAATACTAAGGAAGTACCCAGCAGTATAGCATCTCATTGCTTAGGGGAGAAGCCATACACAAGAAAACACTAATGGTGGGAGTAGTCAACATCCTTCTCTAAGAATGTATATAAACCAAACCATAAAATAAAGAAGGAAGATAAGTAGGTAAATTGAATGTTAGAAACCTTAGACATGATAGAGCTTTGGAGAAAACTGAATGGGCATAGAAAGGAATATACCTTTTTTTTGCAGTATATGGCACCTTCACAAAAACTGACCATTTACTAGGGCATAAAGACCTCATAATCAAATGAAGACAGGCAGAAATATCGAATACATCCTTTTCAGAACATTATGCAATAATGGGTGATGGAGAGCTAGACCTAAAACTAATTGGAAACTAAGAAAGGATCAAACACAAATCATAGAAAGAATTAGTGCTTTCATCCAAGAAAATGACAATTATAAGACAAAATTTATGGGATATAGCCAAAGTACTTAGTGGGGTCATATTATATCTCCAAATGCTTACATAAATAAAACAGAGAAAGAGAAAAATCAATGAATTTATCATACATTTATAAAAGTGAGAGAACAAACCAATTAAAAGCACGCAATTAAATACTAAATTGGAAATCCTAAAATTTAAAGGACAAAATAATAAAATCAAAGGCAACAAAAGTATTGAATTAATACATGAAACCAAGAATTAGTTTTCTAAAAAAATGCATTAAAGATATAAACCTTTAGTTAATTCAATTTTAAAAAAAGAAAGAAGAAAACTAACTTACTAAATCTCAAACATAAGAAAGGAGAATTCACTATCAACGATGAAGAAATTAAATTAATAATTCAGGTCTATTTTGCCCAAATACATGCCAATAAATTTGAAAACCTTAGTGAAATGAACGAATATTTACAAGAATATAAATTACCTGGGATAAATGAAGAGGAAATAAATACCAAAATAGCCCTATCTCTGAAAAACAAATTCAACAAGCTGTCATTGAACTTCCTAAGTAAAAATCTCCAGAAGCAGAAGGATTCACACGTAAATTCTTTAAAACATTTAATGTACAATTGGTTCCATTTCTTTGTAAACTATTTGTAGAAGAGATGTGAAGGTGGGTCTCTGTCTAATTCCTTCTATTAAACCAGTATAGTTTTTCTAATTAAACCAGGAAGAGTCAAAACAGAGAAAGGAAATTACAAACAAATTTCCCTAATGAATATGGATGCATAAATCTTAAATTGAATATTAGCAAAGTGATTACAACAAGTGATCATGAGGATAATACACTATGACCAAGCAGGATGTAATCAAGGAATTCAGTTGGTTCAATATTAGGAAAAGTGTCAACCTTATTGGACTGCATCAAAAACAAAACTTTGAGAAAACATATGGTTATCACAATAGATGCTGAGCAAACATTTGACAAAATACAACACCCTGCTACAACATCCTACTAAAAACACTAGAGAACATAGGAATAAAGAGATTGTTCCTTAAAACGATAACACCTATCTATCTGAATTCATCAACATGCCTTACATGCAAGGGGCATAAGCTAGAAGCAGTCCCAATAAAATCCAGGGAGAACATGGATGACAGTTATCACCACTACTATTCAATATTTTCTTAGAATGTTCACTTTAGCAATGAGAAGAAAAAGAAATTCAAGGAACTAGAACTGATAAGGAAGACACAAAACTCTCAGCATAGAGCCCCAGTCACAAGAAGTGAGCCCATGAAGTCAACCATCAGGGAGCTGCTGGGGAACTGCTTCCTGAGTGCTCAGCCCAAGAAAGGTAAGGACAAGAAAATTTGATTCCTCAAGGAAGTGGGGAGACTTTCAAGGTTTCTCTACTGTCCTGGGACAGTACTCTGGTGCTTTGATCATATGCAGACCCTGGTGGCAATGTGGGTCCCCCATTGACACAGCAAAACAAGAACCCTCCTTACAGCTTGAGGGAAGAATGGCATTCTTGCAGTCATCCCCAGAGCAGAGTTCCAGGAAAGCAGTCAGACCCTCTCATAAGACAATGAAGAAACTGAGATCCTTGAAGGAGATGTCCCAAAATAATATTCAGATTCTTAAGAAGTTCTTCCAAATCCAGGTATAAGTAAAGGAAATGATTCAATAGAAACAAAAATACAGAACCTGACCACAGATAACTTTAGGTGCCCTGGAGGTTCAAAACACACAGAAGATGACAAAGGCCAAACATCTGCATCCCAAACCTTAAAGAATTGATTTCAGGCAATAGAAGAGCTCAAAAAAGATTTTGAAACTCAAGTAAGGGACGGAGAGAAAAATTGGAAAGAGAAATGAGAGCAATGTAGAAAACCATGAAAACCAAATAAACAGTTTGCTCAAGAGACACAAAGAAATGCTGAAGAACACATTATGTTAAAAATCAGTTTAGGTGAAATGGAAAAAGTAGTCCAAAAATTAATGAGCAGAATAATATCTTAACAAGCAGAATTGGTCAGATTGAAAAGGAGATAAGAAAGCTTTCTGAAGAAAACAACTCTTTAGGGTGGCTAGGTGGCACAGTGGATAAAGCACCGGCCCTGGAGTCAGGAGTACCTGGGTTCAAAT
Source organism: Macrotis lagotis (assembly GCF_037893015.1). Classification (NCBI taxonomy): domain Eukaryota; kingdom Metazoa; phylum Chordata; class Mammalia; order Peramelemorphia; family Peramelidae; genus Macrotis; species Macrotis lagotis. Next base: position 136,974,164 of record NC_133660.1, on the reverse strand, counting down.
CCAATCTCCGACTCATAATAATTACCTAGCTGTGTGTCCTTGGGCAAGCCACTTAACCCCACTTGCCTTGCAAAAACCTAAAAAAAAAACAAAAAATAAAACAACTCTTTTAAATGTGGAATGGAGTTAAGGGAAGCTGGTGACTTTTTTAGCTTTTTTCTAAAAATTCTATTTTTTAACTGCATTTGTTTATTTTTACTGATATGATTTCACTGATATAAAATTTCCTTCCATCCTCACTTCCCACCTCCCTCCTCTCAGAGGAAAACAGTCATGTTTACATTGTTCATACAGTTTTTGTCCAACTTTTTTACAGATTAGTAATTTTCAGTATGAGGAATTAGGATTGAAGGAAAGAGTATATAAGAGATAATTTTTCTAATGTGTTCATCAGATTCTGAAGGGTTGGTTTGTGTGTGTGTATTTGTGTCTTGTGTGTGTGTGTGTGTGTTTGTTTTTCTTCCTCTGCATGGGAATAAGATAGTCCATAGCCATTCTAATACAGTTGACCTAGGTCTCTGGATTGCTGAGAGGAAGTGCTTCCATCAAGGTTATTTATCACACAATGCTGTTGGTAATATGTTCATTATTCTTTTGTTTCTACTCCCTTCCCTTAACATCAGATACTGTAACTTGTTCCATGCTTCTCTAGAATCTGACAATTTAAATTTTCTTATAGAACAATAATATTCCCAGGTATTCATATACCAAATTTGTTTAGCTACTTCCCAATTGCTGGGCATCCACCCAATTTCCAAGTCTTTGCCACTACAAGAGGAGTTCTTAGGAATATTCTGGAATATGTAAGATATTTCCCTTTTTCTATAATTTCTTTTGGATCTAGACCTAGAATTGAAATTATTGGGTCAAAGGGTCTGAGCAGGTTTATTGCTCTTTGGGCATGGTTCCATATTGCTCTCCAGAAAGTTTGGAACTATTCTCAACTTCACCAGCGATGGATGAATGTCCAAATCACCCCCCCACAATTTCTGCAGTGTTGATCATTTTCCCTTTTTCCTCATCTTGGGCAATCTGATAGGTGTTATATGATACTCCATTGTTTTGATTTGTATTTCTCTTATAAATAATGATTTGGAATATTTTTCATATGATTATATATAGTTTTAATTTATACATTAGAAAACTGTTCATATCCTTTGACCATTTTTCAAATGGGCAATGACTTGTGACATTATAGATTTCATGCAGTCCTCTATATATTTTAGAAATAAAACCTGTATCAATTCCTAGTTGTGAAAAATTGTTTCCTAACTTTCCACTTCACTTCTCATTCTGACAGCATTGATTTTATTAGTGTAAAAACATTTTTAATTTAATGTAGTCAAAATCATTCATTATGAAGCTTAAAATGTGCAATCATTACACAGTTTCTAATTCTTGCTTGGTCATAAATTGATCCCCTTTCCATAGATCTGATAGAATATTTCTTTGTCTATCAATTTATCTATGGTATCACTCTTTATGTCTAAATCCTGTACCCATTTTGACCTTTGGTATAACATGTGCGATTTGGATCTATACCTTGTTTTTGCCATACTATTTTCCAATTTTCCAAAACAAATTTTGTCAAATAGTGATTTCTTATCCCAAAAGCTGATGTCTTTGGGTGCGTCAAATAGTGGATTGTTGTAGTGATTTAATGTGACTTCTTTTGAACCTATGCTAATCCACTGATCCATTACTTTATTTGTTAACCAGTATCAGGCAGTTTTGATGAATGATACTTTATAATATATTTTTAGATATGGTACAACTAGACCACCTTCCTTTATGTTTTTTTTTCCATCAGGTCCATTGGTATTCTTGCCCTTTTGTTGCTCCATATGAATTTTGTTGCTATTATTTTCTAGCTCTGTAAAGTAGTCATTTGATAGTTTGATTGGTATGGCACTGAATAAATAATGTAATTTGGCAGAAGTGCCATTTTTATTATATTAGCTAGACCTAACCATGAGGCTTTGAGAGATTCCTAATTATTTACATCTGATTTTACTTGGGTGAAAACTGCTTTATAATTGTGTTCATACAGTTTTTGAGTTTTTATTAGTAAGTAGATTCCCAAGTATTTAATGTTATCTACAGTAATTTTAAATGGAATTTCTTTATTGCTTGTTCTTGGCCTTTGTTGTTTATATATAGAAATGCCCATTATTTATCTGAGTTTATATTATATCCTGCTACTTTGCTGACTTTGTTAATTGCTTCAAGGAGATTTTAGATGACTTTCCCTGGTTCTCTAGGTATACCACCACGCTATCTGCAAAGAGTGAAAGTTTTGCTTCATCATTGTCAATTCTGATTCCTTAAATTTCTTTTTCTTCTCTTATTGCTCTTTTTAATACCATAGTGAATAGTAATGGTAATAATGAGTATCCTTGTTTCACCCCTAATTTTGTTGGACATGTTCCAAGTTTATTCCCACTTCATTTATGGTTTAGATAAACACTATTTATTATTTTAAGGAAAATTCCATGTAGCCCTAAACTTTCTAGTGTTTTTAATAGGAATGGATGTTGCATTTTATCAAAGTCTTTTCAGCATCTATTGAGAAAATGATATGATTTCTGTTGGTTTTGCTTTTTTTATAAAGATTTTATTTATTTTGAATTTTAAAATTTTTCCCCTGATCTTACTTCCCTCCTCCCACCCCCCACAAAAGGAAATTTGTCAGTCTTTACATTGTTCCCATGGTATACATTGATCCAAGTTGAATGTGAGAGAAATCATATCCTTAAGGAAGAAACATAAAGTATAAGAGATGGCAAGATCAGACAATAAGATATCAGATTTTTTTCCCTAAATTAAAGGTAATAGTCCTTGGTCTTTGTTCAAACCCACAATTCTTTCTCTGGATATAGATGGTATTCTCTATTGCAGAGAGCTCCAAGTTGTCCCTGATTGTTGCACTGATGGAATGAGTGAGTCCATCAATGTTGATCATCACCCTCATGTTGCTGTTAGGATGTATAGTGTTTCTCTGCTTCTGATCATCTTACTCAGCATCAGCTCATGCAAATCCCTCCAGGCTTCTCTGAATTCCCATCCCTCCTGGTTTCTAATAGAACAATAGAGTTCCATGACATACATTCCATGACAATTTGCTTAGCCACATTCCCCAATTGAAGGACATTTACTTGATTTCCAATTCTTTCCCACTACAAACAGACTTCCATGAATAGTTTTTTGTACAAGTGATGTTTTTATCATTTTTCTTCATCTCTTCAGGGTATAGAACCAGTAGTGATATTTCTGGATCAAAGGGTATGCACATTTTTGTGGCCCTTTGGGTGTAGTTCCAAATTTCTCTCCAAAAAAAGGTCGAATGAATTCACAGCTCCACCAATAATTTAATAGTGTCCCAGATTTCCCACAACCATTTCAACAATGATAATTATCCTTTCTGGTCATATTGGCCAGTCTGAGAGGTATGAGGTGGTACCTCAGAGAAGCTTTAATTTGCATTTCTCTAATAAGTAATGATTTAGATCAATTTTTCATATGACTATGGATTGCTATGATCTCCTCATCTGTAAATTGCTTTTGCATATACTTGGACCACTTGTCAATTGAGGAATGGCTTTTTTTAAAAAAAAATTTGACTCAGTTCTCTGTATATTTTTGAAATGAGTCCATTGTTAGAAACATTAGTTGTAAAGATTGTTTCCCAGTTTACTGCATTTCTTTTGATCTTGGTTACAGTGGTTTTGTCTGTGTAAAAGTTTTTTAATTTAATGTAATCAAAATCATCTAGTTTGTTTTTAGTGATGTTCTCATCTCTTCTTTAGTCATAAACTGCTTCTTTTTCCATAGATCTGACAGGTAAACTAATCCTTGATCTTTTAGTTTGTTTATAATATTGTTTTTTATGTCTAAAACCTGTATCTATTTGGATCTTATCTTGGTATAGGGTGTGAGGTGTTTGTCTAATCTAAGTTTCTTCCATACTAACTTCGAATTTTCCCCCGCAGTTTTTCTCAAAGAGAGAGTTTTTATCCAAATAACTTGACTCTTTATGGGTTTATCAAATAGTAGATTACTGTAATTGTTTTCTGCTATTGCACCTGGTCTATTCCACTGGTCCAACACTATATATTTTCTGGTTTTGCTTTTGATATATTTAATTATGTTGAACGGTTTCCTTATGTTGAATCATCACTGTCTACTTGATATAAATCCTACCTGATCATGGTGTACAATCCAAGTAATAACTTCCTGTAGTCTCATTGTCAAAATTTTCTTTAAGAATTTTGCATCAATTTTCATTAGGGAGATTGTTCTATAATTTCCTGTGTTTTTTTTTTCTTCCTGGTTTGAGTATCAGGACCATGTTGGTGTTATAAAAGGAGTTTGGCAGAACTCCTTCCTCTCATATTTCTTACTCTACAATAGGAATTAATTGTTTCATAAATGTTTGGTAGAATTCACTTGTAAATCCATCTGGAACTCGAAACTTTTTTCTTAAGTACTTTACTGATGATCATTTAAATTTTATATTTCTGAAATAGGGTTAAGTAATTTATTTCCTCTCCTGTTAATCTTGGCAGTTTATATTTAAGTAAATATTCATCCATTTCACTCATGTTATCCAATTTATTGGCATCTAGTTTGCCAAAATAACTCAGAATTATCTCTTTAATTACCTCCTTATTGGTAGTTACTTCACCTTTTGCTTTTTTGATACTGGTAATTTGATTATCTTCTTTCTTTTTTAAAATAAGATTTACCAAGTTTGCTATTTTATTGACTTTTTCATAAAACCAACTGTTAATTTTATTTATGAGTTCAAGGGTTTTCTTGACTTAATTTTACTGATCTCTCCCTTGATTTTCAGAATTTCCAATTTTATATTTAATTGGGGATCTCTAATTTGTTCTTTTTCTAGGTTTTTTATTTGCATACCCAATTCATTGATCTGCTCTTTGCTTATTTTCTTCATATAGGCATTTAAAGTTATAAAATTTTCACTTAAAACTACATTATCTGCATCCCATAAATTTTGGTATGATAGCACTTTATTTCATTGTCTTGGGCACAAATATAGATTATTTCTATTATTGAATGTCTGATCCCCCATTATTTAAGATAAAGTTATTTAATTTCCAATTAATTCTTAGTTTATCTTTCCATGACACTTTATTGCTTATTTTTCGTATCCTAGTCTGAGAAGTGTTTATTTATTTCTACCTTTCTGCATTTTATCAAAGGTTTTTTGTGACCCAGTACATGGGCAATTTTGGTGTCCTTGCCCATGTATTACTGAGAAAAAGGCATATCCCAATTAAGTTTTATCCAGAGCTCTATCATATCTAAGTTTTATAAGACTTCATTCACCTTCTTATCATCTTTCTTGTTTACTTTGTTGGTAGATTTATCTCATTATGAGAGGGAGTTTGAAGTCTCCCATTATTAATGTTTTGCTATCTGTATCTACTTATAATTCACTCAGGTTTTCCTCTAGAAATCTGGATGCTGTACAATTAGGTGCATGTATGTTTAGTAATTATATAGCTTCATTACTAAGGGTACCTTTTAAAAAAGATGTTGTTTCCTTCCTTATACCTTTTAGTGAGATTGATGTTTGCTTTTACTTTTTCTCAAATTACGTTTCCTACCTCAGATTATTTTACTTAAACTGAGGCATAATATATTTTGCCACAACCTATCACCTTTACCCTATGTTTATCTCACTAATTCAAATGTGCTTTTTGTAAACAACATATTGTAGGATTCTGTTTTTAGTCCACTCTGCTATCTATTTACATTTTATGGGACAGTTAATGCCCTTCACATTTACAGTTAAGATTACTAATCTTTATTCCCCTTGATGCTATCTTCCTTCATTTATAGTTTCTTCTTTCTTTTTCTCTTATTCTCCTCACCAAAATTTTGCTGCTCTTCCCCTTTGACTTTTCATTTAATAATTTAACTTCAGCTTATTTTCATTTATACTTTCCTTTCCCTTCTATCAGTTCCTTCTTCCCTTTCTTAGTGCTGCCTTCCCTATAGATTAGATTAGATTTTTAAACTCAAATGGGACTTATCTTGTTTCCTCTATGTATTAAAGTTGCTGAATAGAATTTAATCAGCATTCATATTTTCCCTTCTTTCCCTCTAAAATTATAAATCTTTGAATCTCTTCTCTTGGTGTTGTCACTTTACTAATAATCAGGTATCATCAATCACAGTTAGATTATTTGATTTCTTGATAAGTTTATATTGTTTTCAAGGTTTCATCAAAAATTGTTTGCTTGATTAACTGGTATGCACCATTCCCTCAAATTGTTTCAAATTATATTTATATTCATTTTTTACCTCTCCCCCTGTTCAAGTGTCTTTTAAGTACACTCCTCCTCAAGTGTCAAAGAATCATCTAAATCCATATCTTCTCTGGAACTGTTTTCCCCTCCCCCCAGGCCTATTTTCTCTCACATATTTCCCCCCCTCCTCCTTCCCCACCCAGGATCAGGGTACTTAACCCCATATAAGGGGAAGCAAGGCTTTTTTTCTTTCATGCTTTACCTCCCCCCCACCCTTACTTAATCCCTTGTTGAGTGAAACAAGACCTATTTTCTTTCACAATTTGCCTCCTCCCTAATACCCACCCAGGCTACCTAATACCTTGTCAAGTGAAGAAAGGATTATATCAAACCCTTACCTAATGAACTGCAAAAATCTTTAAAAAATCTCTAAGTATGGGAGGCTTTGGAGGTCTCATCTGAGAACTTTACAAATTATTGTAAGTTAGAGAGACACTGACTCACTACATTGAAGTTTATGATGCCCTCATTAAACAACCTTAAATGCACAAATATAATTAAAGTTGGTCAGAGGATAATGAGACACTTAAGAAAATTAACGCCCCCCATCTTTTCTTCAGGACTTTTTTGTCTTAAACCAATGATATTATCTTATATCTCTTCAGTGGACAGATAAGACCCAATTATACCCAAATTCTTTTATTTCATTCTCTTAGATTATATTCTATCATTTAATTATCCTAAGAGAAGTAAACTTCTAAAGAGTTAGAATTGTTATGTCTTCCCTTTTAGAGATGCATATAATTTGATGGTCTTGACCAACATTTTTTGTGTTTTATTTTTTCCTTCCCCTTTTCCTTAAACTTTTTTTCTACTCTTGAGTTGTGTATTTGATGGTTGAATTCTCTGTTTAGTTCTGATATTTGTATCTCTTCAGAGGGAGAGATTGTCATGGATGTTTTGATTAAGGGGGATTGTAGTGCTGTTTAGAGTGCTATAGGGACAGAAGGAGAGAGAATACTTTGAAGGACTGGACATGAAGAGATTATGAACAGATTTTGCTTGCATGATGCTTTGGCTCCCATTGGAAGGCGTGTGCTTACAGAGCTCTAAATTATTCATGAAATGATTTGATTTTGCTTGAAGCTTTGGTTTATGAGGATTAAGTCTCCATGTAGGGTTCTTGAAAAGTGGGAGTGATAAATTTAATATAATTTGATGTAATGGATGACTCTTGAGAAGAGTATTTCTAATGGAATAGAAGAGGACAGTGTAATTAAAAATTGACTATCAGACAATGTTGCTTATCAATAAATTAAACAATTAATCAAAGATTTCTTATGAAAATCATTCCTGTCAAAATTGGTAAAAAGAGTTTTCACAGAACTGTTATTAGTACAAGGGCAGTTTAAAAAATAAAAACATAAAGGAAGGATTTTATTAGGAGGAGACAAAGGCTTTATATCATAAGAAGAAGCAAAAAGTCTTAATATAGTAAAGGGAAAGAGTGTGTGAACAATGAGCAATTCCAACTCTCACCAGATTTGATCCAAAGAGAGAATAACATACTTTCTAATTGGATTTAAAAATATTTTTCCTTATGAGAAAGCAGGGGAGAAAGGGAAGAAAGGATTTATAAATGTGTGGGTGAAAATTAAAGTTGAAGTAATGTGAAAATTTAAAAGAAATGTTAAATAGAACGAGAAGGAAACATTGATGAGGATGGATAAGTAGGAAGGAAAGATGAAAAAAAATAGAGAAACGTAGCATGCTGGGAAATAAGAATAAGAACTCTTAACTATAAATTTGAATGGGATGAACTCTTCCATAAAATGGAAGGAGACAGCAGAATGAATTTACAACCAGAATCCTATAATATGTTATTTATGTGAAAGACATTTGAATCAGAGAGATACACACAAAATAAATGTCAAACACTGGAACCAAATATTTTATGCTTCAGGGGAAATAAAACAAATCAGGGATAGCAAATTGCTAATATCAAAAATGAAAATAGTGAATTCTCCACAAAATTAATTATTTTACCCAACCCTATGCTAATGAATTTGATCATCAAAGGGAAATGCATGACTATTTATAAAATATAAACTACCCAAGTTAAAAGAAGAGGAAATTAAAAAGTAAAATAACCCTATCTAAGGAAAAGAAATCCAACAAACCATCAATGAACTCTCTTCTATGATGTTTTCCAGGTTCTTTTCTTGACCCAAGTTTTCTGATAGTCTGATGATTTACAGAATGTCTCTCCTGGATCTATTTTCCTGGTTATTCATTTCCCCTAAAAGGTACTTTGCAATTTCTTCAATTCTTTCAGTCTTTTTATTTTGTTTGATGGGATCTTAAAGTCATGTAGATTTATTGATTTCTATTTGTTCAATTCTAATTTTTAGGATTTCATTTTCTTTAATTAGCTTCTGCGTTTCCTTTTCCAGTTAGTTATTTTTTACTTTTTAACAGACTTGGTTTTTTTGGTCAATTTCTTTATAATTTTTCTGCACGACTTAAATTTCATTTTTTCCATTTTTCCTTCCTCTCTTTTTTGCTTTTTCAATTATTTTTTAAACTCTTTGTTGAGCTTTTGTATTACTTTGTACTACTATCAGCAAACATTATATGAAATGGGTCTAAGTGAGAAACATTCCCAAGAAGATCAGAGGTGAAATAAGGATGGTCATTATTACCACCCTAATTCAATATTTCCTTAGAAATGTTAAGTTTAGCAATAAAAAAAAGAAAAAGAAATTGAAGGAATTTGAATTAGTTACAAAGAAACAAAGCTCTTAATTTGATGGTAAAACTAGAGAACCATAAACAGCCATCTGAAACACTATTAGAAGTAATTAGAAACTTTAGGAAAGTCACAGATATAAAATAAACCTATAAGTTATCATCATATATACATATATATATATATATATATATATATATTGCTAATAAGATGCATTAGCAAGAGATATTTAAAATAGTTTCAGACAATGGAAAACACTTGGGAGTCTGTCAACATAGACTCAGAAACTCTATGAAGGCAACTATAAAATACTTTTCATACAAATAATATCTGATCTAATTAAATGGGACAATATCAATTGTTCATGGGTAGGCCAAGCTATTATAATAAAAATAAAAATTCTATCTAAATATATTTTTATTTAGTGACATATCAATTGAACTTCAAAAAACTTTCTTTAGTGAGTTTGAAAAAATAGAAACTAAATTCATATAGAGGAACAAAATATCAAAAATAACGAGGGATTTTGTGAGAAAATGCAAGGAATGTGGCCTAGTCTTTCCAGATCTAAAATTATATTACAATGTATCAGTCATCAAATCTATTTAGTACTGGCTAAAATATAAGTAGTGAATCAGTGAAATAGATTAGGTGCAAAAGGGACAGCAGTAAGTAATTAGAGTAATGCACTGTTGGATAAACCCAAAGATTCCAACTTCAGGGATAAGAATTGACAAAAAGTGCTAGGAAAACTGGAGGATCATTTGGTATAAACTAGAAATGTTTCAATATTTCACACATTATACTAAGATAAGTTCAAAATTTGTGGAGGATTTAGATTTAAAAGGTAATAAGAAGGAATAGTTTAACCAGTCAGATCTATGGAAAGGGGTACAGTTAATGAGCAAAGAAAAGATAGAGACCTTTATATAAAACAAACTGAGGCAGTTAGGTGGCATAGTGAAGAGCATTGAAACTGGAGTCAGGAGGACTCCAGTCTCAGACACTTAATAATTGCCTAGCTGTGTGACTTTGGGCAAGTCACTTAACTCAATTGCCTTAAATAAATTTAAAAAATATATTTTTAAAGGGACAGCTTGGTGGCACAGTGTATAGAGAATTGAGCCAACAGTTAGGAGCACCTGAGTTCAAATCTGTCCCCTGACACTTAATAATTATGAAGCTGTGTAACCTTGGACAAGTCACGTAACCCCATTGCCTTGCAAAAACCCATATAAAAGATGATTTTTAAAACTGGATAATTTTAATTACATTAAATTAAAAAGAAATTTCCAAAAACAAAATCACTACAAATAAGATTAGAAGGAATGTAGCAAATTGAGAAATAATTTTTATAACTAATATTTCTAACAAAGGACTCATTTCACAAACATAGAGAATTTAGAAAAAAACAAATCATTCCCCAATTTATAAATAGTCAAAGGATATGGAAAGGCAATTCTTAGATAAAGAAATCAAAACCATCTGCATTCATATGAAATATTGATGCAAATAAATATTGATTAGGGAAATGCAAATTAAAGTATCTCTGAGGTACTACATCACACCTCCCAGATTGACCAATTTGATTAGAAATGATAATTTCTAGGGGCGGCTAGGTGGCACAGTGGATAAAGCCACTGGCCCTGGAGTCAGGAGTACCTGGGTTCAAATCCAGTCTCAGACACTTAATAATTACCTAGCTGTGTGGGCAAGCCACTTAACCCCATTGCCTTGAAAAATCTAAAAAAAAAAAAATACAATGCAAAAAATGATAATTTCTAATGTGAGAAAACAGGGACACTGATGCATTGCTGATGGAGTTGTGAACTGTTCCAACCTTTCTGGACAACAATTTGGAATTCTGCCCAAGAAGGTCCAAAGGGGATGTCCATCAATTGGGGAATGGTTGAACAAATTGTAATATATGTAGGTGATGAATCACTATTGTTCTATAAGAAATCATGAGGGCTGGGATTTCATAAAAAACTGGAAAGACTTGCATCAATTAATGTTCAGTGAAATGAGGAGAACTAGAAGAACATTATAAACACTAGCAATAACATCAGGTGGTTATCAACCATGTTGGATTATTTATTTTAATAGTATAATAAACAAATTTTAAGGGACTTGTGATGGAAAATTCCATCCATATCCAGAGAAGGAGCTGTGCAGTTTAAATGAAGATCAAAGCTTATTATCTTCCTTCTAAAACATTTTCTTATGTATTATGCATTTTGTAAATTTTTTATCTCTAACATTTTCTTTCTTCCATTTAGATTTGATTTTTCTCTCACAACACATTCAATTTCAAACTGTGTTTAGCATGGTTGCAAATGGAAAACCTATACTAGATTTCTTTCTGTTGGGATAAGTGGGAGGAAAGGAAGGGAGGGAGAAAAATTGTACAACTCAAAGTCTTGAAAAAAAAAGACTGACAAAATCTATGATTGAAAAAATAAAATATTTATTAAAATTTAACAAAAATTAAAGTAACAATTGACAACATAAAATACTTGGAAACATACCTACCAAGACAAATCCAGAAAATATATGAAAAGTTATAAAATGCTTTGAATACAAATATAGTCAGATTAAAACATGTGGAAAAGCATTAATTGCTCATGGCTAACCATAGTTAATGTAATAAAAGTAACAATGCCATCCAAATTAAATTTCTTATTGTCATACCTATCAAACTATCAAAAATTATTTTATATAGTTAGAAATATTAGTAACAACATTCATATTGAGTATCAAGACTACAAGACTATCAAGGGAATTGATGGAAAAAATACAATGAAAGGTGGCCTAATTGCTCCAGATATAAAACTACAATATAAAGTGGTAGTTATTGAAACTGTCTTGTACTTGTTAAGCAATAGATTAATGGACAAGAGGGTTAGAGTGTGTGTGTGTGTGTGTGTGTGTGTGTGTGTGTGTGTGTATAAGAAATAGTAGTAAATGACTACTGCATGACATATCCTAAAAAATTAGCTTCTGTGATAAGAATTCATCATTTGACAAAAGAAAAATTGCTGGGAAAACTAGAAAATAGCATTGCGAAAACTGGGCAAAGATCCACATCTCACAACCTGTACCAAAATAAAGTGAAAATGGGTAGACATAAAGAGTTATACTATAGATCAATTAAAAGATCATGAAATATATATCTATATCTATATCTATATATGTATATATACATATACACATACATAGTATGTATGTATGTATATATATAAACTATTTTTGTATTAACAAAGAACTGGAAGCTAGGAGGATTCCCATCAGTTGGGGAATGGGTGAATAAAGGTATATGAATGTTATAGAGTACAATTGTTCTATAAGAAATCATGAATGTTTGGACTTTAGAAAAGTATAGGAAAAAAAATTCATGAAATGATGCTGAGTGAAGAGAGCAGAACTAGGAGTATACTGTATACATACAGAAGCATTGTGAGTTGATCCACTATGATGAATGCAGTTCCTCTCACCAGTTCAGAGATTAAGGACAACTCTGAGAGACCTATTATAAACAATTCCATCCACAATCAGAAAAAAAAATAAAACATGGAATTTGATTGCATATTGTGTTCACTTTTTACAAACTTCTCTTATATGTTTTTGCATTCTATCTAATGTTTTTCTTTCTTTCCTCTTAGTCCTAATTCCTCTTCTTCAAATGCATATATGTTAAACATAAATGTACATGTCTAACTTTTACCCAACTATTCCCTGCCAAGAGGAGGAGGGAGGAAAGGAAGGGATCTAGAAAAACGTGTAACTTAGGAATTTGTAAATGGATGAATGGTGCAAAACTACCATAACAAGTAATTAGATTAATAATAAAATAAAATATCAATTAAAAAACAACAACAACAAATATCTTCCTAAAATGCCACTATAAATTCCAGTGACTCATTATAGTAACCAGGATCAAATATAAGATCCTGTGGAATGAAAAACCTTCATATTCTGTTCCCCCATACATTTCAGAGTACTAATACCTTACTTATTACTCCTCCACCATAAAAAATTATATCCAGTGTCTATGGATTCTTTATTATGCTTCATATGTCATTCCATTTGTTAACTATAGAAAATTTCCCTAGCTTTCTGCTATGCATTAAAATGCTTTCTTTCCTCACTATGGCTTTCAGACTTCCATTATTTCTTTTACATCTCAACTATCATTTAATTTAAACTATCAAAAGTACATAATATGTGTCAGTCATACTGAGCGCTAGAGATATAAAAAGAGGCAAAAACAGAATCATTGACATTAAGAATTTTGCTATCTAATGGAGGAGAAAATTTTAAAAATATATGCAAAACAATCTATATTCATATCAAATACAAAGCAATTAATAGAAGACAGAATTAAAGAAAAAGGGAGAAATTTTGAGTAGTAAGTGAGATTCACTTAGGATTAAAGAAAGCCAAAGCCAGCAATATTTTCAGATGGGAAGAGGGTGGAGCAATATAGACATGAAGAATAACCAAAGAAAATGCATTGAATCAAATTACGTCTTTTTGTGGAACAATAAATAACGAAATCAGAACTTCTGGAGGGAAGACATGTATATCAAGAAGTGAGGAGTATCAATTCAAGGTCTATATCCAGAAGAAATCATAAAAAAAGGGAAAAGTCCCATGTGTTCCAAAATATTCAGAGCATTTTTTTGTAGTGGCAAAGAAATGGAAATTGAGGGGATCCCCATAAATTGGGAAATGGCTAAACAAATTATGGGGCATAAATATTATAGAATATTATTGTTTTGCTTTTTTAATTTTATTTATTTATTTACTTATTTTGAATTTTACAATGCTGTCCCTTATCTCTCTTCTCTGCCCCCAACCACCACAGAATGCTCTCTGTTAATCTGTACATTGCTTCCATGGTACACATTGATTAAAGCTGAATGTGATGAGAGAGAAATCACATTCCTAAAGTAAAGAAAAAATAAAGTATAAAAGATAGAGAAATTACATAGTAAGGTATTGTTTTGTTTTTAATGAAAGGTAATAGTCTTTGGTATTTGTTTAAGTTCCACAATTTTTTATCTGGAAACAGATGGTATTATCCATTGGGAATACGCCAAAATTTTACCTGACTGTTGCAGTGATGGAATGCGTAAGTCCATTAAGGTTGATTATCATCCCCATGTTGCTTTTAGGGTATGCAATGTTCTTCTGGCTCTCCTCATCTAATGTAGCATCAGTTCATGCAAATTCTTCCAGGCTTCTCTGAATTCCTGTCCCTCCTGATTTCTAATAGAACAATAATATATCATCACATACATCCACTACAGTTTATTAAGCCATTCCAGAATTGATGGTCAATCAGTCAATTTCCAATTCTTTGCCACCACAAACAGGGATGCTATGAATATTCTTGTGCAAGTGTTGTTTTAACCCTTTTGCAATAACTCTTCAGGCTATGGATCCACTAGTAGTACTGCTGGATCAAAGGGTATGCCCATTTTTCTTTCTCTTCGGGAATAGTTCCAAATTGCTGTCCAGAAATGTTGGATTGGTACATAGCTCCACCAAGAATTTATTAGTGACCCAGATTTCTCACATCCCTTCCAATATTGATCATTGTCCTTTCTGGTCATATTGCCCAGTCTGAGAGGTGCATTAATTTGCACTTTTCTAATAAATAGTCATTTAGAGCAATTTTTCATATGACTATGGATCCTCATCTGTAAATTGTCTTTGCATATCATTTGACTACTTGTCAATTGGGGAATGGTATGTCTTATGAACAAAGTTGACTCAATTCTCTGTATATTATAGAAATGAGTCATTTGTCCAAAATACTAGTTGTAAAAATTGTTTCCCAATTTACTAAATTTCTTTTGATCTTGTTTACAGTGGTTTTGTCTGTGTAAAAGTTTTTTTTTAATTTTAATTTAATGTAATCAAAATTACCAATAATGTTTTAATTATGTCTCTATCTCTTCCTTGGTCATAAACTGTTTTGACTCCCTAGATCTGACGGTTAAAATATTTCTTGATCTCCTAGTTTGCTTATAATATAGCTTTTTATGTCTAAATCCTGTATCCATTTTAACCTTATCTTGCTATAGGGTGTGAGATGTTGGTCTAAACCAAGTTTATGCCATATTAGTTCCCAATTTTCCCAACAGTTTTTATCCAAAAGCTGGAGACTTTGCAGTTTATCAAACAGCAGATTACTATAATCACTTCCTGTTAATGTACCTAGTATGTTCTACTGATGCACCAATCTTTCTTACCACACAATTCTGATAACTGATGCTTTATAATATAATTTTAGTTATGCTATGGATAAGTCAGTTTCTTTTGCACTTTTTTCATTAAATCCCTGGAAATCCTACACTTTCTAATACTCTTTCAGATTTACTTAGACTTTTTTCTAACCCCATAAAGTAATTTTGGGGAATTTTGATTGGTAAGGAATAAAAGAAGTAGTTTAATTTATGTAGAATTGTCATGTTTATTATAGTAGCTCAGTCTATCCATGAGCAGTTGATATTTTCCCAGTTATTAAAATCTGTTTTTGTTTGTGTGAGAAAGGTTTTATAATTGTTTTCAAAAAGTTTCTGAGTCTGCCTTGGCAAGTAGACTCCCAACTACTTCATATTGTCTGAAAATACTTTGAATGGGATTTCTCTTTCTAGCTCTTTCTTCTCCATCTTGCTAGTCATACATATTGAAATGTTGAGGACTTAAGGGAGATTACTTTATATCCTGCATTTTTGCTAAAGATGTTAATTATTTCTCATAGTATTTTAGATTTTTTTTGGATTCTCTACATCAGCAAAGAGTGAGAGTTTTGTCTCTTCATTCCCAATTCTAATTCCTTCAATTTCCTTTTCTTCTCTTATTGCTGTAGCTGATATTTCTAATACAATATTAAATAATAGTGGTGATTATGGACATTCTTGTTTCACTTGTGATCTTACTGGGAATTCCTCTATCTTATCCATATTATATATAATGCTTATTGATGATTTCGGATTGATACTACTTATTATTTCAAATAACAATCCATATATTCATATGGTCTCTAGTGTTTTTAACATCTTTTGATATAATCATACAATTTCTTATGTATTTGTTGTTGATATAATTAATTATACTAACAATTTTCCTAATATTGAAGCAACCATGCATTCCTGGAATAAATCCTACTAGGTCATAGTTTATTATCCTAATGATAACTTATTGTAATTGTTTTGCCAATATTTTATTTATGATTTTTGCATTTATATTCATCAGGGAGATAGGTCTATATTTTTCTTTCTCTTTAACTCTTCTTGGTTTAGGTATCAGCACCATATTCATATCATAGAAAGAGTTAGGCAGAGTTCTGTCTTCAACTATTTTTTCCAAAGAGTTTATATAGATTTGTAATCAATTTTTTTCTCAAATGTTTGATTGAATTCACTCATGAATCTATCTGGTCTTGGAGATTTTTTCTTAGGGAGTTGAATAATGGCTTATTGAATTTCTTTTTCCAAGAAAGGGTTATTTAGTTATTAAATTTCCTCTTCATTTAACCTGGACAACTTATATTTTTGTAAATATCTATCCACTTCACTTAGATTATCAAATTTATTGGCATATAGTTGGACAAAATAATACCAAATTATTATTTTAATTTCTTCCTCATGGGTGGTGAGTTCACCTTTTTTCATTTATGATACTAACAATTTGGTTTTATTCTTTCTTTTTTAAATCCTGTTAACCAGAGGATTATCAACTTAATGGTTTTTTCATAAAACCAACTCTTGATTTCATTTATTAGTTCAATAGTTTTCTTGCATTCAATTTTATTAATTTCCCCTTCAATTATAAAATTACTAATGTGATATTTAATTGGGTATTTTTAAGTTGTTCTTGCTGTATTTTTAGTTTCATGTTTAGTTTATTTATTTCCTCTCTTTATAATTCATTCATGTAAATATTTAAAGATATAATATATCTCATGACAGTTGCCTTGGGTATATCACATAAGTTTTGGTATATTATTTCATTATTGTCATTAACTAGGATGAAATAATTAATTATTTCTATAATTTGTTGTTTGATACACTCATTCTTTTAAATGAGGTTATTTAGTTTCCAATTACTTTTGGATCTCTATCTCCCTTACCCAATATTGGATGCAATTTTCATTGCATTGTCATCTGAGAGAGATAAAGTCACTATTTCTGCCTTACTGCAATTTATTATTAGGTTTTTATGCTCCAGTACATGGTCAATTTTTGTGTAAGTGCCACTTTCCTTCCTTATCCCTTTTAACAAGATCTATTTTTGCAGCTGCTTTGATTGAGATAAGATTGCTATTTCTGCTTTTTTTTCACTTCAGCTGAAGCCAAATACATTTTTCTCCAACCTTTTACTTTTTCTCTGTATGTATCTCTCTTCTTCAAATGAGTTTCTTGTAAGCAGCATAGTGTAGGATACTGATGTTTTAATTCCCTGTGCAATTCATTTACATTTTAAGGGAGAAATTCATTTTATTCACATTTGAATTTATAATTACTAAATATTTATTGACTTCAAAGCTATCTTACTTCTGTTTGCATTTTCCCCTTTTTTTCACTTAATCCGTACACCCCAAATTCCACTGTTTTGTTTCTGAATATCACCACCTTCACTATGTTTTTCCTCCTGTATCCAACCCCCTCCTTTTTCTTTCCCTTTGATTTTGCCCCTTTGTCCTTCCATTCTTTCTGTTAGTTCTCCTTTTTCCTAGACATTCCCCATTTAATATTTGAAAGTTAAGATAAATTTCTTAACTTAATTTAGTGTATGTATGTTAACTTTAAGCCAAATATGATGAGAGTAAGATTCAGTCCATTTTCACTTACTCCATTCTTCCCCTCTATTGCAATAGGTCCTTTGTACCTCTTCATGTAATGAGATTTACCCAATTCTATCTTCTCCGTTCTCCTGTCTCTTTACTGCCCCCCCTTTCAAGGAGGTATTGTTTTTAAATCATTCTAACCGAGACACAGAAAAGTCATGAATGTCCATCACTTCTGGCTGGGTATAGTCTCTCTAATAGAGTTACAATTCTCAATACTTGTCATAGTCTTTCTCCAAGGTAGTGTTATACCCAGTTTCAACTTATTGGACACAAAGTTTTTTTAACCTTTTCATGTGTCACTTGAGTCTCCAGTTTGGCACCCAAATTTTCTTTAATGTTCTGGTCTTTTCATCAGGAAAAGTCAGAAGTCTCCTATTTCATCCAATGTCCATGTTTTCCCCTAGAAGAGAAGGCTCAGTTTTGCTGGATAGTGAATCCTTGGCTATATTCCAAGCTAACTTGCTTTTTGGAATGTTGTGGCTTGCTTCCTTTGGGGCCCACAGCAGCAACCTCCCTCCAGGAGGGGAGCTGAGAATAAGGAGTCAAGCCACTACTGCCTTATTCCTCCAGCTCAATTTTATTATTGCTTAGTTATTACATATATACTCTTAGGTCTTCCGGGGTAGAACAAAGAATAATGAGGTATTTGTTAAGGGTGCAAGCAATGTGTATATGCAGCTTCTTGCATTACAGGGTAGGAAGGTATGTTAGGGAGGAGATGATAAGGTACAGCTATGTCTAGTGGCCTTGGACAGTGGGGCAGAATGTCCAGCTCCCAAGGACTCTGGCTCCCAAAGACTCCAGTTCACCTTATCTCTCAGGGTGGCAAGCCAACTCCTGAGACTGTCCAGGTGGCAGTTTACTTGGAGATGATTTGTGTCATGGCTGTTAGAATAGCCTGTGTACCCACATCTCCCCCCTGTTTATCATTTAGGACCTGGAGGGCCTGGATAGTCATGGCAGAGTAGATGAGGGCTTTTGCAGCTCTGCACCGGTTAATCAAAGAACAGAGGAGGAGTAATAGACAAATAAGAATGAGAACCCCAAGAACAATTTTGGTTGGGGAAGTCCAGCTAAAAAAATCATGCAAGAGCATGTCTATGGAATCACTATCTAGTCGTGGTCCGATGACTGTGTCATTGAAGTCTAGGACCTTATATGTCATTTTGGCAAGCAGGGATTGCAAGTAGGAGTCCCACTGGGAGGAAAGCTGCCTATTGAGGAGAGATTGAGCATTTGAAAAGTTTTTTAAAAGGAACAGTGTCACACAAAAGGAGGTATATCTTGCATCACACATGGTCCTAATTTGCTGTTCTACAAAAGAGATTCATTCATTAGTGAGGGCTAGCTGTTGGTTTAGGTTAAGAATAGCTCCTCTCAGGAGATTATTAACCTCATTTTGCTGGTGAAAGATTCCAGCCGTTTGTCTGACCATGTGCTCTATATCCTCTGGCCATGGGGTGGTGGCTATAGAGGTGGCTGCAGAAACTATAAATGTAATAAGGGATGCTATGAGCAGGGTAATTAGGCCAATGGTTTGGGATTTCCTGTGATAGATTGTAACTTGCTGAGTCCACCCATTAGTAGTCACAGGTATCCATAGATACCTGGGTGTACAGACCAGGACGTGTGTCAGCATCAGGCAGGGTGCAGGAGGTAAGATAGCAAGAATTATTACTGGAGCAGTTCAGGATATCAGAGTGGTCAGGGCTCAGATTGGTAGCTACCCAGAAAAATGGGGGTGTGAGACAGGCCTGACTGTATAAAAATACTGATTTTTCTGGTTGTATTGTAGGCTCAACCAGTGCTAGCTT
The DNA here is from genome assembly GCF_037893015.1 of Macrotis lagotis. NCBI lineage: Eukaryota > Metazoa > Chordata > Mammalia > Peramelemorphia > Peramelidae > Macrotis > Macrotis lagotis. The sequence goes on along the minus strand of NC_133660.1, from coordinate 136,954,460 downwards.
GGACTGCCTAGGGTCTGTTTTTTCCCAAGTTCCATTATACCAGACAAGCTATCTCATGAAAAAAAGAGGTCTAATGTCTATGCAGGCTGAAGGACCACACAGAGGGGCCTGAGACAGGGCGGTGTATTTTGTATATGGTGGGGGTCTATATCTCAATGGGGGTGCCCAACCTCATCTAAAGCAGAATAGATACTGAGCCGGGAACCGATACAGAATGCATAGGGGCCTCTGCATGGGGCCCAGGGGATCTGTGGAGACCAGAACCGGGGGTCTGTCCAACGTTAGGGAGAAAAGGGCAGGGAGGAGAGTGTGGAATTTGGGGTGGTCTAGTATACAGTGTTCTAAATTCCTTGGGCCAGCACACACCAGTACCATTGTATTCCCATAGACTTCCAGCTGGGAATCTTATTTCAGAAGAGTCAAAAGCAAAAAGGTCCCCTTGAAATGAGCGGGATAGCGGGACCCAGTATGGGTGTGCAAAGGACCAGTTTAAGGTGAAACCAACAGAATTGGAAATGTTAAGAGTCCCGGGAAACCGTGTAGCTGCTTGTTCTTCCAGTGAGAGTGTGGGGAGACCCACAATTCCACTACTGGCAAAGAGTGCAGGGAAGAGAGATGCATCATAACCTCTGGGTAAAAGAATTGGGGGGGAAGGGATAAGTGCCCATGGGGGAGTGGCCTGTACTTTGGGGGTATTCAGCAGGAACAGCATAGTAATGAGGAGCTGGTGAAGAGACAAGTGTCCTCTGGGTTTAAAGTCCATTGCTCTTTTTGCCAAGTTGTGGAGCTGGTGCTGGAGCACTGTGGGAGGTTGGGGAAATTGCCTCCTCCCCCTCCCTCTGCATCTGGGCTCTCATCTACTGTTGTTCAGCGACATTCTCTGCATCTCTTTGTTGAGGGCTGCAACGTGAGGTGTCATCTCCAGAGGCAGGTCGGATCAAATGGTCAGGAATCCACAGTGGGGCAGTACAATCTGTGGGAAAAACACAAGCAAAGCCTCTCCCTTGTGTTAGGATAGGGTCAGGTTCTCTCCATTTGTTAGAAATAGGATCCTTCCAGTGAACCATGGGCAGAGGTGTGGCCGGGAAAAGGGCCCCTCAGTGTTTAAAGGCGGGGGAAAACCCTTCATAATCAAAAGTCAGGAAGTTCATAGTAAAGAGGGCCTTGTGCAGGGCAATTTTCAGGCCACACCGGTTGTGGGCATCACTGTCTTTTTGTTTTAGAAGAGTGCTCTTTAATGTGCCATGAGTCCATTCAACAATTGCCTGGCCTTGTGGGTTGTGAGGTATTCCTGTGACATGTTTAATTCTCCACTGGGAACAAAATGTGGCAAAGGTGGAAGAGGTAAAGCAAGGGCCATTATCTGTTTTTATAGTGTGAGGGACCCCTAGGGTGCAGAAGGCAGACATCAAAGCAGTGACAACTGCTCTGGAAGTTTCAGAAGTCATGGCTTCAGCAGAAAGAAAGTGAGAAAAAGTGTCAATACAAGTAAATATGTATTTGTGCCAGCCAAAAGGTGCAAAATGAGTGACATCAGCCTGTCAAAAAATGTTGGGTCAGAGTCCACGAGGGTTGACTCCTGTCCTAGTGAGTTGGCTGAGGGGTAAAAAGGGTGCACACTTACTGCACTGTCGAGAGAGGTGTTTGCATGCCTCAATGGTTAGATCAGCGTAAAGATGGTGAAGGGATGCTGGGGACAAATGAAACCTGTGGTGGAGCTCCTTTGCCTGTTGCAGGGGGTCAGAGGGGATAGTTAACAAGATAAGATTGTCCACGAGACTGTTGCCTGCAGACAAGGGGCCTGGCAGCCCGGTAAGTGAGCAGATGTGGGACAGGAACCACAGTGTTGCGCTGCTGTGTAGAAGTGACTGGCAGGAATGCATCAGAGCAGAGATGAGGTCAGTGTCTTCTGGGGGCAGGGATGCAAAGGGGAGGCTAGAAAGCGTCTGCACAGCATAAGCACTGTCACTGAAAATGTTGATGGGATGGGAGGGGAAGCGGGCAAGGACCAAGGCCAGGGCCTGCAGTTCTCCCCATTGCACAGACTGGGTGTGAGGGCTCTTATGAGTGAACAAAACAGAGCTATTTTTGTAGATAACATAGCCCAGGTGCTTTCTGTTTGCATCTGTAAAGGCTACATAAGCCTGTGGAATGGGTCAAGGGGAGGGAAATGAGAAGGGGAGTGTGCTGACAGGGAGTGATGAAATCCCCTTGAGGAGAGGGGAGGGCGGGTACTGGTTACCAACAGAGCCCGCAAAGCCCAGGAGTGCCAAGGCGAGATCAGGGGAGTCAGAAAAGCAGTGAGGGATATGGTGAAGGAGTATGGGGAGGACAAGTTCATCAGGGTCGGTTCCAAAATGAACTTTGGCAGCCTTCCGACCCTTTAGGGTGAGATGAACCAAGGACAACACCAGTGAGGCTATACTGTACGGGGAAGGGAGGACCGTGATAGGTGTATCCAAAGCAGGGGTGCACTCTGCCAGAGGAGGGCAACGTGTGGAAAGACAATCAGGGAGAAAGGTTTGTGAGGGTCCCTTCGGGAGATGGTAGCTAGTTGTAAAGCCGAGTTAACTTTGTCAATGGCTGCCACAGCCTCTCTGGTTAGTGCACAGGGCTAGAGGGATCAGGGGAGCCTCTAAGACAGTTGAAAAGAGGCTGCAAATATTTAGTGGAGATAGGCAGGGAGGGGCAAAGCCAGTGAATGTTCCCACAAATCTCCTGGAGGGAAGTAAGAGTGAGGGTCTTTGGAATGGTAATGACTGGCCTGCCTAAGAGGGCCAAGGAAGAATGCACCGTAAAGCCCAGGGAGGTAAATAGGGGGAGGTGCCTCTGAATCTTATCCGGAGCTATTTTCAGGCCAAAATTAGAAAGGCTCTTTATAACCCAGGCCTCTATCATCTTAAGGGTGGCCTGAGAGGGGTGGGACAATAATATTTCATCCATGTAGTGGATGCAGGTTAGTTGTGGGTAGGTACTGATGTGTTTGAGGGCTGCAGCAAGGTAAGTCAGACAAAGGGTGGGGCTATTTTCCATGCCCTGAGGCAGAACCAACCAATGAAAGCGGTCATTTGGAGATTCATAGTTTGTAGCAGGAACGGCAAAAGCAAAGCGGGGAGCATCCTGAGGATGCAGGGGAATTTTGTAAAAGAAGTCTTTAATGTCTATGACAAAAATAGGTTGGTTTTTGGTTATAGCCAATGGGTGAGGGAGACCTGGCTGTAATGGGTCCTTGGGGACCAGCCAGCTGTTGGGTCCCCAGAGGTCATGTAAGAGACGGTATTTTCCTGGTGTCTTCTTTGGGATAACAAAAATCGGGGAGTTCCAGGGACTGGTGGAATGAACAATGTGTCCCAAGGAAAGCTGCTCCGAGACAAGGGAGCGGAGAGCAGTCAATTTAATAGTAGGTAAAGGCCACTGATCCGTCCATAAGGCGGTCTCATCCTTCCATTGCATTGGGGTAGGCGGGGGGCAAGGAGGGAAGGATGGCAGGGGTGGAGCAGTGGCCTCTAGAATAGGGGGTGACCGGTACAGACATCAGTAGATATGTGGAGACCCATCTGTTTCTGGAGGTCCCTTCCCCAAAGGACATGGAGAGCACCTGGTACCAGGAGGGGTCAGATGGATCCTGAATGACCTTCCCAGTCCTCCCATCGGAGGTCTCTGGATAGCATCCGAGTGGATGTTTCCCCACAGACTCCCATGATGGTGGGTCCTTTTTCAGTGGGCCATTCACTGGGGGCCTGATCGGCAGGGATAACAGTGGTGTCAGCTCCTGTGTCAATGACCCCAGTCCAGACTGACCCGGACAATTTTAGGGACATTCTGGCCTGCCCAAGTTGAATGGGTGCTGTCCAGAGGATGTCGTTCCCTCTTAGGTGTGGGGCTGAGGGTTGCCCCACATCCCGTTTCCCGAGGGGGAAGGAGGAGGGAGAGAGAGATCCAAATGACAGTCTTTAGCCCAATGAAGACCTTTCTTACATTTGGGGCAGGGTGTCCTTGGCTTCCTTGCCTGTGAGGGCTGGGGCCCATGGCTGGGGGCAGCACCAGGGAATTGGCGCTGCTGATTAGCACATTCTTGTGCTAGGTGCCCGTTCCCCCACATGCATAACATTTCCTGTCTTGGTTCCCTGTCTGTGCACTCTGAACTTGTATCTGCAAGGTCTCTAGGCCTCGGGCTAGGGCAGAGGCTTGATGGGTCATAGACCCCACATCCCTGCAGGCTAAAACCCAATCTTCTATGTGAGTGGATTTAGAAAGATCAATCAGCCTCCGCCATTCCTGGGAGCAGCCTTCCTTAATGAGTTCTTTAGTAAGGGCATTGGCTGCTCCTGTGTGAGTGACTTTAAATTCAACAGCCTCTTGCACCCAAGCAATGAAATCAGAAAAGGGTTCTGTTGGTCCTTGGATGAGTTTGCGCAAGGGCTCTTTAGAGGGGCCTGATCACGGTGTGCTCCACCAAGTCCGTAGTGCACAGAGCCTGACCTGATCGAAGTACTCTGGGGGGCCCTGGTACTGGATGTTCGTCATACTAAAGGTCTCTTCCCCTGCCAGCAAAGGTTAGCTGGACACCAGTGCGACTATTGCACTCAGCCTGTTGTTCACATTCACCATAAAAGGCTGCCTTCCACATGAGAAAGTCCCCAGGGGTTAAAAGGGTCCACATGAGTTGTTTATAGTCCCCTGGGCAATTAAGATCAATACTCCCAGTGTCTAACATGCTTTGCAAGTAGGGGCTATTAAGGCCTTCCTCCCTGGCGACCTTCCTCATCCTTTCCAGGACCTTAGCATCTGTGGGATACCACCTTAAGGGTCTTTGTGGGGTAGGGTTAACTTTAACTGGGAAAGCCTGAGTGAAAGGTTCTGGCTTAGGGGAAAATGCACCCCAGCAGGAATCTCTCATCTGGCAGGCTTCCGTGAAGTCATTAGTAGGTGCTGAGGGGAACAGGGGAAGCATCTTGATGTTTCAGTCCCCAGGGGTTATCATCAATGGGCTTGTCAGGGATTTTACTGTGTGTCCAGGGTGGCTCTGGGGGAGAGTGTTGGGGGAGTTGGATCCAGTCATCTCCCCGAGGCAACTCAGGGTAGAGATGTGGAGGCTTTGGCGGGGTTTGTCTGGCGGAGGATCTGGGAAGGGTTTAGGAGGAGGGGGATAAGTAGATTTCTCATCAGTTTGAGTGCCCTCATCGCGGATCTCAGTGAGATAGCACGGGCTCTCTGCTCTGGCCTTTTCTACATCTAAAGATGCTTGTAAAAGATCTTGAGGCTTTTCCTCTCTCCCTGAAAGGTAGGCGTGTATTGCAGTGACAATAGGATAGAAGGGCAGAGGAGGAGAAAAGTTGCCACAGACCTCAGCTCTGAGGGCAAGTGTCAAAACACGCACCCAAACATCAGGATCCAGGATGTGATCAGCTTCAATCCAGGGGGCCAAAGCCAAAACCACCTGGAGTGTTATCTTACATTCTTTTTCAGTGCATTTCAGGCAACGGGAACTTAGTAGTTGTTTAAGAACCCGTACTTGCATATATGTGGAAGAAGGGGGAAGATTCCCCATTAGGATAAGGGACTACAGGGGGCTCTAATAGCCGTTGGGCCGCTGGGGCGGGGGGGGGCTGTCGAGAGACCAGCCTGAATGGGGCACTTACTTTGGCCAGCAAGGAGGAGTGCGAGTCTGAAGAGCTCTTCAGAGGGGATCCCGGGTTTCGGCACCATTTGTTGTGGCTTGCTTCCTTGGGGCCCACAGCAGCGACCTCCCTCCAGGAAGGGAGCTGAGAATAAGGATTCAAGACACTACTGCCTTATGCCTCCAGCTCAATTTTATTATTGCTTAGCTATTACATATATACTGTTAGGTCTTCCGGGGTAGACCAAAGAATAATGAGGTATTTGTTAGGGGTGCAAGCAATGTGTATACTCAGCTTCTTGCATTACATGGTAGGAGCTTACGTTAGGGAGGAGATGATAAGGTACAGCTGTGTCTAGTGCCCTTGGACATTGGGGTGGAATGTCCAGCTCCCAAGGACTCTGGCTCCCAAGGACTCTACTTCACCTTATCTCTCAGGGCAGCAAGCCAGCTCCTGAGACTGTCCAGGTGGCAGTTTACTTGCATTCCAGGTCCTTTGACCACTTAATGTTGATGCAAACAGGTCCTGTGTAATTCTTACTGTGACTTCTTGGTATCAAATTTTTTTTCTTTCTGGCTTCTTGCAGGATTTTCTCTTTTATCTGATAATTCTTGAATTTGGTCACAATATTCTTGCTGCTTTTATTTTGGGATCCCTTTATGGAGGGGATTGGTGTATTCTTTCAATGATGATTTTGCCCTCTTGTTCCATGATATCAGGGTAATTTTCCATCACCAAACCCTGTTATTAAGTCCAGGCTTTTTTTCCTCTTCAGTGATTTCAGGAAGACCAGTAATTCACAGCTCCCTTCTCGATCTATTCTCCATGACAGTGGTTTTGCTGATGAGTCATTTTACATTTCCTTCTATTTTTTCAATTCTTTGGATTTGCTTAACAGATTCTTGTTGTCTCATGAAGTCAATAGTTTCCACAGACTCCATTTTTTAGAGAAGCATTTACTTCATTTTCCTTTTTCAACTGCTTTTCCAATTGGACAAGTCTATTTTTGAAAGATTTCCATTTTGCCAATTTAGGTTATTTGGGTTTTTTTAGGTTTTTTTGCAAGACCTAGAGGTTAAGTGGCTTGCCCAAGGCCACACAGTTAGTTAATTATTAAGTGTCTGAGGCCAGATTTTAATTCAAGTACTCCTGACTCCAGGACTGGTGCTCTATCCACTGTGCCACCTAGCCACCACAATTGAAGTCTTGAGAGAATTAATTTCTTTTTGCGTATGTCCATTTGTATTTTCCAAGGATTTGTTTTCTTGTGGCAAGATATTAATTTTCTCTCCCAACTATTCCAGTTGATTTTTAAATTCTCATTTGTACAAGGAAGTCTTTTCTGGGCTGGTTACAAAATGATATTCTCCTCAAGGGTTCTAGATCTCTCTCAGGTAGGGTCTTTTCATTCAAGGTAGTTTTCTATGGACCCCCCTTGCCCCAATTTTCCACTGGCCTTTCTTCAGTTCCTTGAAATATTGTGTGTGGGAGGGACTGGTTTATAGGAGTTTGCTGTTGAAATCACTAGAGGATCATTGAGTTTAATAACAGCAAGTAGGCCAGTCAGGAGCAGGTACTGGTTGCTTTCTCTGGAGTGACTTTGATCTTGATTTGAGGTCCTTTCCTCTTGCCCTGGAGGGGTTGGATGGTGCTCCTGGATACTTCTATCTTGAATAATGTGGACTATGCCCTGGGATAAGGTAATTACTCTCCTTATTTAGCTGAGGGAACTCTGCTACTCATGCCTGAGCCTGGGTGTGGGGGGGTGGGCTGTCACTGTGTTTGTTCTGCAAAGAGGGTTGAGCTGAAATGAATAATGGAATCTGATGTCTTTCAGACCAGAGGAGCTGAACAGATCACTGTCTGCATCTCTCTATACTTGAACTCGCCCTCTGGCCCTGCCAGATTACTCTCTCAATTGTTAGTCCCACAGCCAAAGCCTCAAACCCCAGTTGGGTCTAAGACCACGACTCTCACAGTCAATGTCATGTCTAGTTGATCCTATGTTAGTCTGGCTTTCACTCCATCTCTGCAGGCTTTTATGACACCCTGAAGGTTGTTTATAGGCCAAAGACCTATGGTGCATCTCACCTCCTCAGTACTGGTGGATCCACATTGGATTTTTTTAGGTTGTTTGTTTGTTTGTTTGTTTTTGCAAGGCAAATGTAGCTAAGAGGCTTGCTCAAGACTACACAGCTAGATAATTATTAAGTGACTGAGACCAGATTTGAACTCAGGTACTCCTGACTCCAGGGCCAGTGCTCTATCCACTCCATCACCTAGCCACCCCAATCCACATTGATTATTATAGGGACATGATTATAGAGAGAGATGGACTGAACATTTCCATAATGTTCTTAGCAGACCATCATAAATCAAGAGTTTTCATTTATTCTACCTCATGTTGAAGTCTATCCTTCCCTAGCTGAATTTCCAAATGTAGAAGTTTTCTTGTCAAATAGAAAATCATCTGTTGCTGATTCTAATCCAGTTGAGATCCATAAAACCACTTCTCATTAAAAAGCAGACTGAAATTCTCAAGGTTATAAGACATGACCCTCCCCCAAAGAATTCAAGGATGCCTGGATACCTCTATCGTTCATCTCTCTAAAGGTAAAAGGAATAGATTCTCCTGTGACAATCACAAGGGTATTTCATCACAGATAAGATATTGCCAGAATCCTTCTTAGTAGACTGATCCTTAACCTGGAAGATGGTCACCTCCTTGAGAGCCAGTGTAATTTCAGAAAAGGTTGAGGAATAGTTCATGGTATTTCCTCCCTGACAACTCAAGGAAAAAGACCAGCTGCAGAATAAAGGTCTGTATATAGTTTTAGATTGTATCAAGGCTTTTGATACCTTCAGTTGTGAAGGTTTATGAAAAATTATGCAAAATGTATTTCCCCGGAGAAGATCATCATTATCGTATGTCAATTTCAAGAAGGTGTGCTTGCCTGGGTTCTATATAGTGAATGATGGTCTCCAACTTTCCCAGTCACCAATGGAGTAAAACAAGGATATATCCTTGTTCTCATGCTTTTCAGGATGATGGTTTCAACCATCTTATTAAATGCCTTCACTGATGATTGACATGGCCTCAAGATCAGCTAGCCAAATTCTTCCACATGAAAAGGCTTAAATTCAACATCAAAGTGGGTGAGAGTGTTGGGACATGATCCTATATTTGAAGATAATTTTGCACTTTCTGCAGCAACTGAAGGTGTGATGCAGAAAAATAAGGATTGAGTATCTATTGCTTGTGCTACTTTTGGTCAAATTAACACCAAGAAAACAGGTGCTTCATCATCCAGAACCCTGTCATCATTGTGGAAAAATTGATGATAGCAAATGCAGAAGTTTTGTGTACTGGGGACAAGTTCACAGTGTCCTTTACACGGAGGTACACATTGTCAATAAGGTTAACATATGTATTGCCAGACCTAGTTCAGTGAATGGGAGGCTCAGAAAAAATTATGGAAGAGAAGACACATTAGACAAACTACCAAATCAAAGTTCTTCAAAGTTGCCCTGACTCAGAGCAATATGCCTTTATAACCTGGACAATCTAACAGTTTCATGTCAGTAAACTGAATCACTTCAATTTTAATTGTCTTAGGATGATTCTGAAGATCTTCTGGCATGGAAGATACTGAGGACACTGAGGTCCTTTCTTGAACTAAATTGCCAAGCATTTCAGTATTACTGCAGAGTGCGTCAACTATGATGGACTGGGCACATTGTTAGAATGTCAGACGTACACTTACCAAAAAAGACTGTTTTATGGAGAACTACATAGTATAAGTCCTCACACAGTGTTCAGAAGTAATAATACCAGAACACACTGAAGTTCTCTTTTAAGAGATACTGATTGAATGGCAAGGGGGTCACTGGCATAGGACTATCCAACATAGCATGCACTCTATGAGGAAGGCAGAATTGAAGCAGCTCAAAGGAAATGTGACATACATTAATATGGAGTACCCAGCCCAGGTATTCACTTAGTCCTGTGGTAGAGCATTTTCATCTCCTATTAGTCTGATCAGTCACAGATCGACACCTTGCAATTTGTCTTAAGCATAATGATCAATGGATTAGGATGGGTTCAAAAGAAACCACAGAAAATGACTACAGCAATATGATATGTGACAATCATACACCAACTTCTGGGATAAGAACTTACTATATGACAAAAATTGTTGGGAAACCTGGAAAATAGTATGGTAAAATCCAGGCATAGACCCTCATTTCACACTCTATACAAAATTAAGGTTAAAATGGGTACATGATTTATACATAAAGAGTGACATGGGGGCAGCTAGGTGGTGCAGTGGATAGAGCACCAGGCCTGGAGGCAGAAGTGCCTGAGTTCAAATTTGGCCTCAGACACTTAGTAATTACCTAGCTGTGTGTCCTTGGGCAAGCCACTTAACCCCATTGCCTTGCAAAAATCTAAAAAAACACAAAAAGAGTGACACCATAGATAAATTAGTAGAAAAAGCAATACTCTATCAATCAGATCTATGGAAAAGAGATAAATTTATGACTGCACAAGAATTAGAGCACATTGCAAACTGCAAAATGAATGATTCTGATTAATCTAAATTGAAAGGTTTCGTACTAATAAAATGACCGCTGCCAAAATTAGAAGGAAAATACAAAACTGAAAAACAATATTCACAATGAGTAGTTCTTTATCAGACTGACTATTTGAAAGAAATACGGCCTAAGAAGTCCTAAAGTTTTATCTCAGAGAGGATTGGCCACTATGGAAATGTACATCCTTGTGACTAATACTGAAGAACAATGAAACCAGGGAGAATGATGTATTTATTTCTGTGCTGGCAGGGAGGTGGATGTAATATTGTTACTGCTTTAAACATGTAGGAAATTGGAGAGTCTGATTACCCAACCCACACTGGATAAAGGTATTTATAATTCTTGCTCCCCCTAGTGCTCCTTAATAACCAATTGACAGCACAAAACACTAGTCTGGGAAAATAAATTGGTGGGTAAAGGCAATTAAACTAATAATTGAAGAAGTCTGGATTATCAGGAGAATTGTTTCAATTATCTAGATTAGTACAAGCTTCCATTTTACTGTTGCTCTACTGATTTGACATATTTTTACTCTTTTCATTATAAAGTCACTTTAATTGTTGGTTTTTTGAAAAATATGAATAATTTTCTTAGGCAGGCATGGTTTCAAATATTTAATGATGGCTAAAAAATCACTTTCAATACTGAAGTATTTGCATATGGTTTAGTCATCAAGGTAACAAGCAAGATAATTTATTTCCAACTCAATGAATTATAAGAGAGAAGAGTATAGGTGGACATTTCCATGGGATAATTAGGGTTATTCAACAGTTGGATTAGTTTACTTCTCTCCAAATCCAAACTTTTTCATCAATGGGTTTCTGGATTTATAGCAAGCAGATTCATTCCTTATGATTGTGGGTATAAAAATTGTTTGTCTGTGCTTTTGTATTGCCTTAGCAAAAACCCAAGAGATTTCTGTATCTTGAAATCTTAGAAAGGGAAGGTACATTCGAGGAGATAGTGTTCCAATGTCAAATGTTCCAGACAAATCAAAAGAATGAGTATTGCATTTTTTATTAAGGCTGTTAGTCATAACTTGGACTAGAACAGTTTTAGGTGAGTGATAAAGTCAAAACATGATAAAATGACATTTAGAAAAAAGATAAGAAGAGAGGAAATGGAGGCAAAATTCAGACAACTTTATTTTATTATTAATTTTGTGAGCGTTTAGTTATGAAAGAGAACAGAGGCGAAGCATGATAGTTTGAAGATATAATGGAATTCAGCAAGCATGCTAAAATAACAACTAAAATTTACAGGATTAAAATATTTTTTTTTTCCTAAGAGAGGACAAAAATGTCTCTATCGTATGTATTGTGCAATGGAAGAATAATATAAGCATTTTAATTTGTACTTTAAGCATTATTTATAAATTTTACCTAATATTAGAATTTTAGTAGCTGAAAAGAGAAGAAAGGGAAGAAAGTTTAGTATCATGTTTCAGAGATCTCTTCTCAATCTATTTGGACTAAGGTCACAGAAGTTAATCCCTAACTTATATTTCCAGATGGATAGAGAGAAAGATAATTTAAATGCTTTAACAAAAATGAGATGAAGAGCATAAGATATCAAGGATGCAAAAGGCAGAATTATATACTCATAATAAACATTATGAAGACACAACATGAAAATAGTATTTTATAAATACAACAAATTACCCTAAATTTTTTTTGAAATTAATTACCAGGAATAAAAAGTCCTGTATAGAGTGAGTGATATAACTATAATGACTGAAATGAGAAAATACATTGATCATATAGTTCAAATGAATCTAATATAATGTTTCTAAAATTTGATTACCTATTCCAACTAATATACTCAATTATCTTATAAATCATAAAATTATCTTATATATTATTATCTTAAAATCATAAAAATAAGACTCAGTAAAAAGATAAAAGAAAGCTTATAAAAATAACCTTGAATTTACAAATTATAAATATATTAGAGAGGGAATTTTGATGAAAACACTTTGACACCATTAAAGGGATAGATGATTGTAAACAATACAGCCATTTAAATAAGAGTTTAGCAGTATGCCTATGTAAATGATGATCGACAAAAAAATTCTATAGCTATATATAAAGAAAAATAAAGGGGGAAAGTACTTATTGTTTAATATACTTGTTAAACTTGTTCATAATTTATCAAAATAATTCTTAACTACCATCTTTGAAGAGGTAGAAGATCTGAAATTGTATGTGATTTTGATTTTTTTATTATATATAAGTATATGTATATACATATATATATATATATATACACATATGATTTATGAATGTATTTTCCTAGGCTTTTCATTTTCTCCTTAAAATAATATTTGTTATGTGGAAAGGTTCCTGGGAAGAGTTAGGGAAGTAGTATTAGAGAGTAAATTACAATGTTAAAATTAAAAGGCAGATAAAAGTTTATTTTAATAAAGAGATTAATGAGGTTCGCACAGTGGTTAAAGCATCAGCCCTGGAGTCAGGAGACCCTGAGTTCAAATCCAGCCTCAGACACTTAATAATTGCCTAGCTGTTTGACCTTTGGCAAGTCACTTAAGCCTATTACCTCAAATAAAATTTAAAAAAATAAAGAATTAAGGGGATATATATATATATGTGTGTGTGTGCTTAAGTAAATAGGACATATATGTGTAAAAATACATACAAATGTATCTATGTATATATGCATGATTATAGCTATGTATATTTATACCTTAGTTAATATAACTCTGTAAATTATACCTAAATGATGATGGAAGAAAATGTAATCATGAATCTATTTCACTTTTTAGAGAAGGAATAAAGTTTTTATTTTATTTTAATTAAAAATGAAATATTGTTAAGGACAAGTTACATTTATATAATTACATTTTAAAATAAGTATAAATAAAGTTGTGATCAATATGATATGTAAATGGTAATACTATATATTTGTGTGTGTGACAGCTAGGGAAATGCAATGGACAAATTATTCCTTAAAATTTTTCAAACTCATGAATAATCAGGAAAGGAAAACTCACCACCAATGAGCAGAAATTAAAATAATAATTCTGAGCTATTTTGTCCAATAATATGCCCCCAAAATCTAAGTGAAATGACAGATATTTATAAAAATATAAATTGCCCAAATTAACACAAAAGGAAATAAAATACTTAAATAAACCAAAGCAGAAAAAAATTATATGATCAAACCATCTTTAAATTACTTAAGTAAAAGCTCAGGCCTACACTGATTTCAGAGTGAATTTTACCAAATAGCTAAAGAACAATTAAACAAGTCAGAAGCTTGGTGAGATGTAAGAAAATACTGAAGAAAACATCTTAAAAATTGAACTGGAAAAAAAAGGAATAAATTGTGAAGTATTCAGTGTGATCACCAAATGTTCGAAAATTAGGCAATGCTTCAAATCAGGCCTTGACACATATACACAAAATGTAAACATATCTTTTTTTGAAAGCCAACATTTTAATGAAAATAGTTTGATTTTATGATGTACCTGAAATATTCATGGGGACCAGAAGTGTTCTGGGTATTACTTATTAGACCATAAAATAATTGAATCCTTTTCTTTCTTATCACCTCTTACAGTGACTAAAGGGAGTAAGTAAATTACAGTCTAATGAAAATGGCAATGATTTAATAGAAAAAAAAAAAACTAGACTGGGTCAAATGGACAATTACTTTTACAATCCCCAAATTGTTCATGAGTAATATAAGCATCATAAATTGTCCCATAAGTCTATGATGTGTTCTACTGTTGCGGGAGGGGTCTGTCTGATCCTCCAGCCACCGCCCTCTACTTACCTTAACCCAAGGTTTTCAGACGTCTCTGGCTCCCCACCCAGGGTGGGGGAGGGGAGAACAAACCAGGCAGAGCACCCGAGGAGAGGTTCACTTCTTTATTGTTGTTACGAAGAATCCCCCAGAGCCTTTCTGTACTATCCCTTTTATCCCCAGGCCTAACTCCTCCTAGTAGGTGGTCTTGCTCCTCCTGAGTTCCCCCTGAGGGTGGAGCCAGCCCATACCGAGGCCATCCCAGTACCCAAAGGCAGGTTCTAACCTCTGCACGTCTCACGGTCCTCTCAGGGGGCCCCAGTCCAGAGCCGCCCCTAATAACTCCCCCTTTTTGTTTAAACAGGGGTCTTTGCCAGCCAATGGCGAGGAGCCAAAAGGTCTGCCTTAATCGCCTCAAGGGATCGTAGGATAATGTCTCTTAATAGTTTCAAAAGGCACGGAAGGAAAAGGCACACTGCAATAAGAACTCCGACTGCAGGTATTAGGGAATACAACCATCTAAATTTAAGGGTACCTGCAAACCGATTTAAGAATGACTCTTCTCGGCCAAATTCACCAGGCCCAAAAACATCCCTGATCCCATCCCTCCTGGGGCGTAACAACTTTTCCCCAGACAATACACGATACATTTTGTTCATCAGAGAATCAGTGGGGGACAATGCAAAGTCTTCTGCTTTGACAGGTAGGCATTCCCTGTTCATCAGCAGCTCTCCGAGTAGGTGAAGTTAGTTTGTACCATTTCCCGCCTTTGCCCCAGGGATGCGTAGCTTGTGTTAGTCTCGGAAGAAGCTGCAACAGGAGGATGATCACCAGGATGTCATGTCTCCTTTTGTTCCTCTGTGCCTGAGGGCGCTTCCAGCCTCGATGTCCCACCTTCTCGATGACACTGGTCTCGGTAGAGACTTCTCGCACCCTCCGGATTGGCACCCAGATCTCCTTGTCTTCTCCATCTGGCAGTATGGAAAGAAATCCCTGACCTCTGCACTGTACTATTCCAGGCCCCCGCCACTCGCCTATTGGATCTCTCCAAAAGACTGTGGTTCCTGTTAGGCAGGTACGGGGAGCCTGGGGCAAGCTTGTCTTGCCTGGGCTCTGGGTGTTGACACAACGATCCAAACCTCCTAAATATCTCATAGCAGAATTTGTGCCATCATCACGGAAATGCAAAAAATTTATGGTATATAGAGCTAATGCTAATTCGCCTCTAGTTATCTTACGCCTATCTCCCCCTTTTTGTTTAAGCAGAGTAGTCTTTAGTGTGCGATTTGCTCGTTCCACTATAGCTTGGCCTGTAGGATTGTAAGGAAGCCCAGTGATATGATGTATGTTAAACTCTGCACAAAAGGTCTTAAATGAGGAGGAAGTATAGGCAGGACCATTGTCTGTTTTTAAGGCTCCAAGGACTCCAAAAACCGAAAATTGTGTATATAGATGGTCAATAGTGGCACATGTGGTCTCCTTGGGTTGTATAGAGGCCATGACAAAATTAGAAAAAGTGTCAACAGAAACATGAATTAGTATTGAGCCCATGTGTGTAATGTCCATCTGCCATAGTGCATTAGGGCGATCCCCACGGGGATTCACTGCTAATTCTTTGGGAGGTGGGCAAAAAGGGGCACAAGCGGAACACTGCTTGACTATTTGTCGGGCCTGTTTTTTGGTGAGCCCATAAAGATTCCTTAATGATCGGGCAGAAAGATGGTATTTTTGGTGGGCTAGCTGAGCTGGTATAAAAAGTGAACCAATCAATGCTTTATCAACAATTGAATTCCCATAATAGATTGGACCTGAGACTGATTGATGAGATCGTATATGCATAACATAAATGGGGTATGTGCGTTCCAATAATGACTGTTGGACCGCAGAAAGCAATGTAGCTATTGTAGATCTCCCTTGAATCATAGCTTCAGGCAATTTCATGAGAGCCTGTGCACAATATAAACTATCAGTTATTAAATTTATAGGCTCAGCAGGACATAATAAAAGAGCTTGATGAATAGCATAAAGTTCATTTTTCTGGGCTGAGGTATATGGAGTATTGAACACTTTTAATATTTTGTATCTAGGAATGTAAACCGAGGCCTTAGAATGCTTAGTGGCATCGGTAAAGACATTAGGTCCATTCACAGGTTGATGTGCAATGATAGGATTTGGCCTTTTTAAGGGCAGAGGGAGGAAAACTCGAATCTCTGGGGGAAAAATGACCCTTTTAAATTGGCAAGTGGTTATTATGACAGCCCAAGTGGGTGATGTTGAGGCTAATTGTTGCAAGGTCAACTCTGAATAAGGGTTAGTAATGATGGGATGTTTGCCAAACAGTTGCAAACAACGCCTCATAGCTGTAAGGTAGAACTGTCCATATTCTTCCCATTTATCAGGGACTACCACTTTTTTAGTCTTTTTTGAATACAGCCATTCTAAAATTCCATGTACTTGGAAGAGGCATCCAAAAGGGGTAAAATCATTTAGGATGAGGAAATAAATTGGCTGTGATGTTTCCACCTGTACTATTTTGGCTTTGTATTTTTCCATAATTTGCTTTAAGGCACCTTTGGCTTCGGCTGTCCACCTTCTTGGGGACATCAGATTAGAACTGCCTGGTAGAATGTTATACAATGGAGTGAGAAGGGAATCTGGTATAGGTACAACTGCACGAAGCCACTGAATTGATCCTATCAATTTCTGGAAATCATTTAAAGTTTTTACTTTGGACATGTCAATTTGGGGAGGGAAGCGGGATATCCTTCCTCCCTGCAGAGTGTGACCCAAATATGAAAAGGGTGGATTTTCTTGTACCTTTTCTGGAGCTACCAAAAGGCCATGGGAAGCTAGTACTTCAATTACTGCAGATTGCAACCTTTTTTAACTGTCCAGCATCCACATCGGCCAGGAGAATATCATCCATATAATGAATTATCATGCTACCTGAATACTGTTTCCTGATAGGGTGCAAAATACTTTGAATATACATTTGGCACAAAGTGGGACTATTGGCCATGCCTTGAGGGAGTACCCGAAACTGATATCTTTGGTATGGTTCCTGGAAATTTATAGATGGTACAGAGAAGGCGAACCTCTCTTTATCCTGTGGGTGGAGAGGAATGCTATAAAAGCAATCTTTAATATCTATTATGCTTATTTGCCAACTTTGAGGTATTGCTGCTGGAGAGGGTAAGCCAGGTTGTAGAGTACCCATAGTAACCATACAAGCATTGACAGCCCTTAGATCAATTAACATTCTCCATTTGCCTGATTTCTTCTTTATCACAAATACAGGAGAATTATAAGGGCTTGTAGTGGGCTCAATTTTATTAGTACTCTTTAATTCTTCCACTATTTGGTGTAAAGCGGGGAGCTTTTCAGAGGTAAGGGGCCACTGCTCTACCCAGACTGGTTTCTGTGTAGTCCAGGTAATAGGTGGACTGCTCACCGATGTTATAGTGGCCCCCACTAATTTCCCTGAATATGGTCCGGGGTGACAAGAGACAAAGAAAGCTGTGAGAGAAGATCTCGGCCCCAGAGGGCATAAGGGAGACCTTGGATTTTTAAGGGTCGGAAAAACCCTGTATCTTCTTCATATTCCCACTTAAGACGCCTAGCAGATTGAAGAGCTGATTGGTTTCCCCCTACCCCCATCACTAGTTGGGTAGCTGCAACAGTGGGCCAGGAGCTATCCCACTGTCTGTCATTTATGATGGAGCAATCTGCTCCTGTATCCATCATTCCTTCAATTAAAATGCCCTCTACCCTGAGGGTTATCATAGGGCGAGCCCGCTGTATAGGCTGGACCCAGTTCACTTGCATCCTAGGCTGATCTATCGGCTGAGCTGCCTGTAGCCATGGCAGGGGTATGGCTTTCCCTACACTGTCACCTGGATTTAAATATATCTCATAAGCATGAGGGTTGGTGACAGAAATGATAGATTCTCCTGGATCTAACAATTGAGAATGTGTGATATGATCTGAATAACCCGATAATCCCACTACTAACCTGGGATGTGGCTTTGGCTCAACAGTAACTGCTAAGGTTTCCCAGGGGGCCATTTTAATCGGGTCGTTATTTTCTGCGGCCCATACAGTTACTGCTTGGTATATGGATTTTTCTGATTCTGTGCTGCTGCATATGTTCCTGGGGGGCCCCCTGCAGCTGGGAGCCCCCACCGTCCGTTTCCCTGTTTTTTCATCTGGGCACGACAATACTTGACAATATGACCTGTTTTCCCACACCCATAGCACTTTGGCTGCTGTACCTGATCTCCCTGACTTCGGCACTGAGTCTTAAAATGTCCTGGTTTGCCACATTTAAAGCATTTCCCTGCTTTTCCAAACTGTTGCAGTGCCATTATCAGTGCCTTGTTGGCATCTATGATAGAGGCAGCCATCATCTGAGTGGGTTCTTGCACGGGAGTGTCTAAAAGTTTGTCAATCAGATCATACAGGCCAGCTGAGGAGGGAAGGGCTGCAATTATAGATCTATACTCGGGTCGAAGCTCTTCTTTCACAAGTTGATATATAAGGACATCAGTGCCTGGCCCAGTGCCCATAACTCTCCTTACTGTTTCCTGTACTTCATTAATGAACTGTATAGGAGTTTGAGAGGCCCTTTGCTTCAGTCCCACTAATTTTGCAGTGCCTCGTCCACTCATAGCACTTAACTTATCTAAAGCTTCCTCATGGCAAGTAGCCACTGCCTGCAAGACCCCTTGATCATAGGTTATCTGGGCGTCCAAAGCTGCATAGGGCCCAGTTCCAGTGATCATATGTATAGCATCTTCTTCATTTGCAATGTCATGCTGTTTTATATATTGCAAAGCACCCCTCCTAACTGCATCCTGAAATGCGAGATGCATAGATGGATCTAAAACCGCTCCCATCACCTCATTGTAATCAAATGGGGTCCACGGGAAGCCTGCTGAGGCATTTGTAATCAACTTTCTTATATAAGGGGCTGAAGGGCCATATTTAGATACTGCCTCTTTTAGTTCTTTTATTAATTTGAAAGGCACCGGGCAATGATTCCTCTTTTCATCATAACTTCCCGCATTTTCTATTAAAATCAGGTACAACCCCCAGTCCTCCCAATCTATGTCTTCCTCTTCAGCAGCTGCTTGTGCTATACTGGCAGCCAGAACTCCCTGTTTTCTCTGTTGCCCCTTTTTTCCGTATTGAAACGAGGATGAACCTCCTAGGGACAAGGAAGTCATTGCCATAGGAAGGGCAGTGTTCTCCGGACCTTGAGATGAGGGAGAAAAATGCCCCGCCCTCAGTTCCTCTCCTTGAGATGAGGGAGAAAAATACCCCACCCTCAGTTCCTCTTTAGAATTTTTACTGTGCCACATAGGCGGACCTTGAGATGAGGGAGAAAAATGTCCCGCCCTCAGTTCTTCTTTAGAATTTTTACCGCGCCACGTAGGCACGTCCGTCCTCTTTTAATTTTTTACTGTGCCACGTAGGCACCTCCTCTTTTGATTTTTTACTGTGCCACGTAGGCACCTCCTCTACTTCCGTTGTACGCCATTTCTGCACTTTCTTTATCCTTTCTGCTGTGTGTCTCCCAGGCCCCTCTACTCCCTTAGCACTCTCCCTGGGGGACCCCTTAGCCATCCCATGGAGATCATCCCATGGGTACAACGGAGGAACTTCCCCTTCACCACTCTCATCATCGGAGGAGCCTAACAAAGAGGATCCCACCTGATTCTCACTGTCCCGTTGTAACGGAGGGGCTTGGTGTTGGGGACACAGGATCGCTCCTACTGCTCCATAGATAGTAAAATCCTCAGGTGTTAAGACCCCGGGGCACGACTCCTGATAAGAAGCCATCTGTTGTCCTACTACCTGCCACCTTTCCGGGTCTATGCCTGAGTGTTGGAGCCATGGGCTAATGTCCCATATTTTATCTATAAAGTGCCTGCAGGTCTTAAGATGTATCTTTATCCCACTGCGCTTGCACAGCTTGTAAAGCTGGCAAATTAGAACCCCTATCTCCTCGGGCTCTTTTAAGGGTAAGCTTCTACCCTGTCCCATCTTCCCAAGTACCCTAGTACCTGAGGCTGCCTGGCAGTCCCTCTTGAGCCTGCTCAAGGGGACAGGCGGTCAAATTTTAACGGCCCCACGTTGATGGCGCCAACTGTTGCGGGAGGGGTCTGTCTGACCCTCCAGCCACCGCCCTCTACTTACCTTAACCCAAGGTCTTCAGATGTCTCTGGCTCCCCACCCGGGGTGGGGGAGGGGAGAACAAACCAGGCAGAGCACCCGAGGAGAGGTTCACTTCTTTATTGTTGTTACGAAGAATCCCCCCGAGCCTTTCTGTAATATCCCTTTTATCCCCAGACCTAACTCCTCCTAGTAGGTGGTCTTGCTCCTCCTGAGTTCCCCCTGAGGGTGGAGCCAGCCCATACCGAGGCCATCCCAGTACCCGAAGGCAGGTTCTAACCTCTGGGCGTCTCACGGTCCTCTCAGGGGGCCCCAGTCCAGAGCCGCCCCTAATATTCTACTCTCATCTTTTCCTTTTCAATTTCTTAAGTGTAAGTTATTCATTTTCTGTATTATTTGATTCATCTGGTCTGCATGGTCTGATGTTTCTTTCTGGTACCCAGATAGTTTCTCCATCTGTGGACAAAACAGAAGCAATACCCTCAACCCCAGGTTAATATTGGATCCAGTCATTTTCATTGTTGATGCCTTAGGATCCTTCCATGAGACCATGCCCTTCTCTTCATGTTGCATATTCTTAAAAAAAAAATCTTTCTGTAGGTGTTAATTGTTTATCATTTGATGTTAAAAAATTAATGATATATGGTGAGATTTACTCTCCTTCTATGTTTCCTCTTTGTTCCTATATATTGCCCCTTCTTTTGCACTTACAGCAATCTCTTAAGATCTTTATGTTTTCTTTCTACTAAATCTAGACCAGTGGGGTTATAGAGAATACCTGTAATATGTTTTATACTGTAATATAGACAGAATTGCTTAAATGCCATATAAGTATATCCCGGGCCATTATCTGTTTTTATGGATTTTGGTATACCTGCAATAGTAAAACAATGGATTAAATGGTCAATCACACCCTGTGTGCTGTTGCTATTACACATTAACAAAATGTATCTATAGTAACATGAATGAATTTGATTTTTCCAAAAGATGTATAATGAGTCACATCCATCTATGACAATTCATTAGGAACCTGGCTTCTAGTATTCTTAGATTAATTTGGAGGGGTAGGTAAATATGGAATACATAGTTGACAGGATATTACTATATTCTTTGCTTACTCTCTGGAGAATTTAAATTCTTTCCTTAATAAAGAGGCATTGTAATGAAATTGTTTGTGACACTACTTAGCTTGCTCTTCTACTAAGCTTTTAAGACATGGAAGCGTTAATTGACCAGTCCTATGATTGCCTTCATAAATGGGCTCAGGCAATCCAGTGTGGAAATGCATGTATTCAATAAAAAAGGATTATATCTATCTCATAACTTCTTGTAAAATTTAAAGAGTTTACACAATTCTTCATCAGTGCTATATTTAATGAGATATATCTGACTATACTTATCTGTAGAAATGTTAAGTGTTTGTGGCTGTTCTTTTAATGCTGTTAATCTGGCACATAATTCATTCTTTTGTTTTGATTAAAAAGGAGTTTCCAGAAAAAAAAATTTTTCAAATTGCATTATGCTTGGACATACAGGTCAAGAATAAGGTCCACCATATTGGGGTTTTTTTTAGGGTTTTTTTTTTTGCAAGGCAAACAGGGTTAAGTGGCTTGCCCAAGGCCACACAGCTAGGTAATTATTAAGTGTCTGAGACCGGATTTGAACCCAGGTACTCCTGACTCCAAGGCCCGTGATTTATCCACTATGCCACCTAGCTGCCCCTGGTCCATCATATTGTTTTAAAATTTCAGGAAACCTAGAGTGTCATAACTTCAGATATTTTCCCTTATTACCTCTACAGAGCAGGCAATCATTAACTCTAGGCTTTGACATCATTACAGTAAAATAGTTGATATTGATAAAACTAGATCATATAACTTTTCAACATCTTACTCATCAGTAAATTACCTAACTATGAGTTACATAATTTTCAATCTCCCAACTGTTTTTCAAAGCCTCTCACATTTATTCAGTATTATTGGAAATAATTGCAGTTAACCTATAAATTCCCATTTTCTTATACAACCTTCTTCTAAGGTTACCGTTTTTGCTTTTTTTTTTTAAATTAAACATTAAATTCTTTTTATGAGGTTTCTTCAAGGAAAATCAGGCTAAGTGGCTTGCTCAAGGCCACACAGCTAGGTAATTATTAAGTCTCTGAGGCTGGATTTGAACTCAGGTACTCCTGACTCCAGGGCCAGTGCTCTATCCAATGCGTCACCGAGCCACCCTAAATATTAAATTCTTAACCTACATGAAACATAATGTTTCCATGCTGACATCTCATTCTCTTAAAGGTAAATTTATAACTAAATATCTGTTAACACGTAAATTTTTTTCACATGTCTGTTTTAAAAGCTTACTTTCCTCTTGTTCAAATATACTATTTTCAAAAAGAAAATACGATGTTCTATGAATTTAGTTTTATATATAATAATTTCAGAAATCCAATGCAGTTTGTATATATATATATATATATATATATATATATATTAATAATTTCAAAAAAAAAATTCAGTGTAAAACTTTTACCAATGCCAGGGTTACAGGATACATATATAATTTCTTCTTCTTAAATAACCGATATTAAATAAGTTACTTTGATTGTACATATAAATATTCCCTTTAAGAAACACTAACTAGGTGGAAGAGCACAGCTTTTCACAATCTCTCTGAGCCAAAACGATTTTGAAAAATATAAACTTCCTGACAAGATATTCTCGTTTTCTTATAACAAATTTTTATAAACGTGCTGGATGATACTTCAATTCATCCATTGTTTGTTATTGTAACACAATATTAAAGTTTCAAAAACTGTATGAATTTGTTCTTATACAAAGTTTACTAATTAGACATAGCACATTCCAATTTAATGTATATTCCCTTTACTCCCTAAAATTCTGTAATACATACAAACTTCTTGAGAACAGATGTTTCTAAAATTCCTTTTTAATGATTACAAGATTTTCTTTATAGTTCTCATAATAATCTTATAAATTCCAAACATAGTCAAAATTACTTAAATCATTTTCCTTTTCAAAATATAAAAGTTTGCGAATCCTTCTTATCTGTATGAGTGCTATTCTAACTTCTTAGTGCTCTAACTTAAAAGAGCTTTCTATCCTCACTGACAAAATGGTGTTCTGGGAATTGGAGATTCGTCACATTTTGAGGTAATTATATATATATATATATATATATATATATATATATATATATATATATATATATATACATATATATTAGGGACAATTTCAATTTCTCCTAGGTCCCTTATAAGCATAATTTGCCAAATCAGTGAATAAAATTCTATTAGTGTATCAGATGAGAAAAGAGATACTAGTAAAATAAGAAAATATAGTAGAACCCCTTCTCCAAAAACAACATGATTCTCAGGAAAATCTCCTTTTTTTGGCACCAATCATGAGTTTTGGGGGAAAAAAAAGATGATCTGATTTTGAAAAGAAAGAATGGAGAGAAGATTGGCCAGAACATAGAGCACAGCAGGCCTGAGAGACAAGTGAGAGCTTTTCTCTTCCTGTATTTTTAAGCAAGCACATATAGACCCATATACAGTCTGACCAATTCAGAACCAGAGGCCCCCAAAATATGGGGAAACCCTAATCCACTCTCATACTAGAGGGTCCCTTTAAACATTACACAAAGGCAAAAAAAACAGAATAAAACCACCAAATCTTCCAAGAAACCAGAGGAAAAATGCACAGAACTTACTGTTTTTCACAATACATCTTTCCATTCAAAGGTTTTGATATCTAATACTTCTTGATTTTAACTATAAATAACTATGACTTTTGAGAAGGATAACAGTCACTCAAAAATCCCTCAGCCTAATTGGAATAACCCCTGTCCCCTATCAGCTTAGGGTAAACCAAATTACTTCAACAGTCCTAAATCTTTTCTGGGAGGGTAGTCTTTTTTATTTTTTTAAATTCTCAGTCATCCCATTATTTTTTGTAATAATCAAATTGCAAATTTTAAAATCAAACTGATTATCTTCTCTTCATGAAATTTAATAGCATCTTTTGTGATTGTTTATTTAACAGATACCTTTCTCATCTGTGAATACTCACTGTCACTTTTCTGTTTCTAAAACTTCAAGTAAATTCCATTTTTTTAACATTTTTAACATTTTATTTTATTTTACTAAGTTTTCATGAAACAATTCTCTCTCTCTTATCTACTACTTTTTCTTAATTCCTCTCTCAGTTATCTTCAAGATGCAGATAAGCAAGTCATGAGCAAACAAACTGTCTGATCTCTCACACCCATTGCCTCCTTTTTTGTCAGGCAATTTTAGCCATGCCTGCTCCTGTGCCTGTAAAGTATACCCATTTTGATTATTTACTCCTGCCCATGGACAAGAGCTAGAGAGCATTTGAAATGCTATTCTTAACCCAGCTGCTTCATTCTTCTGGTGTAAGAGTAGTTTTTGCTATCATGGTCCAATCTTCTGGGGCTAATATTTGTTTACCTAATATTTCTATTATATTCAAAATATATGAACTGGTTTTACCATACGTGCTTGTTGCTGATTTTAATTCTCTAAATGTATTAAAATCTAAATCATTGTAGTCTCTCAAAACAATCCCTGGAATCTTTGGATCAGATCTCTCAAGTATGAGAAAAGAGAACAATGAATCTCTCGTGTCCCATGGAATCTTCTCTCCCTTATTTATTGCTTTTCTAGTGGTTATTTGAACAATATTCATATGGCCCCTATCTTTAGTAACATTTTCTTCTTCAGACCATAAAGGAGCAGAAGGTGGGTTATTAGAGTTAAGAGGAGTGGAGCTGGCTGGGGAACCATTACCACCTGAAGCCCAGGGTGGGGCCCGGCATCCCAGAGACTTTCTGGGACAAATTCCTAAAGTTGGAGCTGGGAGGCAGATTCTACTGGGAAGGCAAGACCCCACAGTTTTGGACTCTACACCCTTCCTTGCACCCTGTGGCAGGCAAGGGTCTGGAGGTGGTGATGGAGGTAAAAGCCACCACTCTTTTTTACTCTTATCTTCCTGCTGAATAATTTGAATATCTACATGAACTTTTAATATACTCTGAGCCAAAGGAACATCTCCAGGTGGAGTCAGGCAGATTTTTTAAAAATTCCCCAATGAAAAAACTCCTATAGGAAATGCCTCCTGATCTTCCTTTGTAAAATGTTCACTCATCTGTTTTTCCATAGTTTCCCATTTTTCAATACTTATTACTCCTTCTTCTGGAAACCAAGGACAACATTTTTGTACACATTCACTAAATTCTTCCAATTGTTTTGTTGTTATTAACAAACCTCTTTCTTTAACTCTCTGTTTTAGCACTTTCAAATAATGTCCTCTATCCTTAAACTGTCCCCGTCCCATTTTAATGTTCTCTGTTTTAGATTTACCTCAAATTGCCTGCTGTCCCTTTATGAGTACTCTTTTTACCCGCAGGTGTGCAAACTTTCTCTTTCTTTTCAAGATTGATTTCCCTCCAAGTCTGGTTGTCCATTGGTCCATCTGTCCATCCATCAGTCCATCCATCCATCAGTCCCTGTTCAGGCACCAGCTATCGCCCGCAATAGCTCTGGTGTGGATCTGGACGTGACTTTCTGAGAGTCAGGTCTAGTAGACATATCCAAACACAAAAGGTTGGGAAGTGAAAATCTACCAACTTTATTTTTGGAAACTCAGACTTTTTATAGACAAAACTTATCTCAAGAATGACCAGCTAAAGGAGACCCAGTTTTACAATTTTCTGGGTAAATTTACAATATTTGTTCTTAGAAATCTGCATACTTCTCTATCAAAGAAAGCTTTTACAACCACCTCTGGAGCCACAGATTATTATCCTAGGTCAGAGTTCACTGGTGAGCCAACAGATCCATACAATGAGCAATAATCCACACAAATTTTTGATGGAAAAAGTCACCAAGTATATGTGAATATCACTCCCTGGGGCTGGCCCTCTAGAAATAAGGGAAAGAATTCAGAACTTTGAGTTTCAAAAATAAATTTTAAAACCTGTTCTTATCTGTCACTAGAAAAAGTAAGATTATCAGGAAATTAGAAGGCAAAACATTTAAGAAATGCTAGAATAGCTTAGAAATAATCAATAATTTCATCCAAGGAAATGACAACAATGAGACCATATTCAAAACTTGTGGAATACAGCCAAAATAGATTTTTGGGGAAATTGTATATATCCCTAAATGCTAATATTAATAAAATCAAAAAAGAGGAGATCAATGAACTGGGTGTACAACTAAAAAGCTAAAAAAAGAATTAATTAGATTTCTATAATTAAAAATCAAATTAGAAATTCTGAAGATCAAGGAGAAATTAATATAATTGAAAGTAAGACAATCATTGAACTAAAAAATAAAATAAAACTGGTTCTATGAAAATCATAATAAAATAGTTAAATTTTAGGTAATTTGATTTTAAAAAAGAAAAACGAAAAACAAATTACCAGTGTGAAAAATGAAAAAGGAGAATTCACCACCAATGAGTAAAAAATTGATGTAATAATTCAGGGCTCTTTTGCTTGCCTCTATACCAACAAATTTCAAAATCTAAGTGAAATGGATTGATATTTACAAAACAATATAACTTGCTCAGATTAATAGAAGAGAAAAAATAGTTAACCCTATCTCAGAAAAAAGAAATTTAAAAAAAGACATCAATAATCTCCCTACAAGAAAAAAAATTTCTAGTCTAGATAGATTTATAAGTGAATTGAACCAAACATTTATGAAGCAATTAATTCTGATTCTGTACAATAATTCCAATTCTTCCAAATAGAAGGAATTCTGCAAAATTCTTTTTATGATAGCAATATGGTACTGATACCTAAAGCAGGCAGAGTCCAAAAACAAAAACTGGAGACCAATATCCTTAATAAATGATACAAAAAAATAAATTAAATTTTAAATAAGAGATTACTACAAGTTATCACTAAGATAAAATACCATTATCAGTTATGAGTTGAGCCTGGTACAAAAGAATGTTTCAATATTTGAAAAGCAATCAACAAAATTTATTATATAAATAGTAATAAATAAAACATATTACTATATCAATAAATGTTAGAAAAATGTTTGACAAAACACAGTACCTATTCCTTTTGCAAACAATTGAGAGAATATTAATAATAGAAATTTTCCTTAAAATTATAAGCAGTTTCAGGGTATTTAGGTGGTACAGTGCGTAGAGTCAGGAGTGAGGATTACCTGAGTTTAAATCTGACCTCAGACAATTAATAATTACCTAGCTGTTTGACTTTGGGCAAGTCATTTAATCTCATTGCCTTAAATACATTTAAAAAAATTATAAGTTGTTTCTGTCTAAAATCATCATCAACCATCATATGTAATGGGGAGAAATTAGAAACAGTTCCAATAACATCAAGCATGAAACACAGATATCCATTATCATCACTACCATACAGCATTGTGTTAGAAATGTTACCTTTAGCAATAAGTGAAGAAAAAGATATTGAAGGAATCAAAACTGACAATGAGGAAACAAAACTTTTGCTCTGAAAATATGATGATATACTTACAAAACCCTAGAAAATCAAATAAAAATCTACTTGAAACAAGTAACAATTGTAGTAAAGTAGGAGGATATAAAATAAAAGAACGTAAATCATCAGTATCTCTATTTAATAAAATTCAAGACCAATAAATAGAAAGAGAAATTCCATTTAAATTATTTATAGATAACATTACATATTAAAAATGCATCTCCCAAGAGAAAGCCAGAAACTATATGAGTACAATTCTAAAATACTTTCCCGCACAATTAAAGTTATATCTATACAAGTATAAAAATGTCAATTGCTCATGGTTAGACTGAGATAATATTATAAAAATGACAATTCTGCCCAAATTAATGACTTACCCAGAGCTATATCAATCAAACTATGAAAAACCCATTTTAAAGAGGTAGAAAAAATAGTAACAAAATGCATTTGGAGCAACAAAATGTCAAGAAAATCAAAGAAATAGATGAAAAATAATGCAAAGGAATGTGTACTCAATGTATCAGATTCAAAAATGTATCATAATGTACTACTTATCAAATCTATATGGCCAGGGTGGCTAGGTGGCAAAGTGGATAAAGCGCCCACCATGGAGTCAGGAGTACCTGGGTTCAAATCCAGCCTAATTACCTAGCTGTGTGGCCTTGGGGAAGCCACTTAACTTCATTTGCCTTGCAAAAATACCTTAAAAAAACTATATGGTACTGACTAGGACAAAGAGTAGTGGATCAGGGAATTCAATTAAGAACAAAAGAAATAGTAGTAAATAATAACAGTTTACTATTTGATTAACACAAAGACACTAGCATCTTGTATTAGAATTCACTATTTGGCAAAAACTGCTGGGAAAACAGTATAAAAGAACATAGGTCATCATGGGTTCCTGATTTAGACATAAAAAGGAATACCATAGACTAATTAAGACAACAAGAAACACTTTATCTTTCAGATCTATGGAGAGGAAAGAAATTTATGATAAAAAAGTGTAATAAGGAACATTACAAATTGCAAAAAGGATAATTTTAACTATATTAAATTAATATTTTTATAAATAGAAACAATTAGCCAATAATAGAAGGAATGCAACAAGCAGAAAAACAATTTCTACTACTTGTATGTCTGATAAAGGATTCAGTTCTAAAATATATAGAGACCTGAATCAAATTTATAGTATTACAAATAATTCCCCAAGTGATAAATGGTTAAGGGAAATGAACATATCATTTTCAGATTAAGAAATAAAAGTTATTAATAGCCATATGAAAAAAATGTTTCAAATTAGTATTGATTAAAGAAATGCAAATTAAAATGATTCTGAGATACTGCTTCACACATCAGATTTACTAGGATGACAAAAAAGGAAAATAATCAATGAACAAATGATGTGAGAAAATTGTGACATTATTGCACTGCTGGTAGAAAGGTGAACTTTCTGGAGAGGAGTGTGGAACTATGCCCAAAGGACAATATAACTGTACATTCCTTTTGATACAGCTACACCACTTACTGGGTTTGTTTCTAGAAGCAAGTATAAAAATGTATAAATTCTCACATATCAAAGTTTTTTCCTGGTACCTCAAACTAGCAAAGTAGAAAAGAATTTGAAAATGAAGAGATGCTCATCAATTAGGGAATGGCTAAATAAGCTATGATATATGAATATGATTGACTAATATTGTTCTTCAAGGAATGTTGGGCATTTGAATTTTAAAGAAACATGGAAAAATTTATCTATTAGCAACAACCTTGTAATATGATCAAACATGTGGAATGTATCTCCGCTCAGCTGTTTAGAAATCAAGGAAAATTCTGAGAGATCAGTTATGGAAAATGTCATTCATCTGGGGGTGGGGGGCTGGGGGGTGGAAACTGTATGGTTAATATCTAAAATATAAGATTTTCCATGGCAAGACCTTATAGTTTAGCTGCAGAGAATTACTGACCCCCCAATTCACCCCTAATGAACAGGAAGAGGAGATGAGCAGGATTGATCTTATGTGACCTTGAGCATTTTAAAGAACTGCTAAACATCCTTGGCTGGTCCAGGCCAGACTCTCAAAGTCATACTTGATTAGCTTTGCCTTATCTCTTAAGGAACTAGTCATTCCTGAATGTAAATACCATAATTCTTGGGGTTCAGGGAGGGGTGGCGCCCTCCTGGGACAGTCTGGGAAACTTGGTTTTTATTCTACAAATACTGGCAAGAAGCTTTCTTTGTCCTCAAGCTAAATAAGATCTAATTAGACCTTAGTCTAATTGGAGACTGACCCATGGAGAAGACACTCTGGCTGGGACCTTCCCAATCAGGACTCTGGAGGCTGTATCTGGGACTCCCCACCCACTGTTTATTCAGATGTAGAAGTTCCCCTGAATTGGTGATGTTTTCTCTTAATGTTTATGTTTATGTAGGCTTTGCTCTTTATTATATTGGGACTTATTGGTTACTTTTATTGTAAAACTGATTTATTTCTACCTGTTTTATAATCACTTTATTAAATATACTTTTTAGTCTTGTTGGTATGAACATGTCATTTTGTAAGAGTGAATCAAAACCAAACTCCTTAATCAAACAGGAACTATAGAATCTACATGCAGATCAAATAAACTCATGGTAAAATGTGATTACTTACAGAATTTCCTCAGTATTATATGTTAATTTCATGAAGGTATGCATAGATGGCTTCTTAAAAATGAACAATGCTCTCACATCTTCCTAGTCAGCAATGAAGTGAAATGGTAGTATGGGTTTGTTCTCATGCTTTTTAGTATAATGTTTTCAATGATATTTTCAGCCAGATTCGATAAGGAAGAAAGTGACATAAAAGTCAGCTTCCACACTATTGGTAAACCATTTAACTTGCAGAGACCATAAGTCATTGGAAGTGAGGGAGAATGATGTGCAGTTTTTTGTTTCTTGCTGATATAATGTAGCCTCTGAGGTGGGAATGTCAGAAAGCATATCAATTCTGCAATATTTCTGCTTATTTTGTTTGGTAATAAATTTCAATGAAAGAGCTTCTCCAATAACCAACACCACACCATCCATATGTGCTATCATAAATTTTAAGAATAGGAAAAATATTGAATGATATGGATGTTTCCTAACTTTGGTTGTACACCTTCCAGTCATGTACACAAAGATGAGATTGATGCACACATTGCCAGAGCCAATTAAGTGTTTTTTAAAGACTCCAAAACAAGCATAAGAGAGAAGAGCTATTAACTTGCTTATCAATCAGTGATTTCATTGTTGTATACCTATATTTCTACCAGTGTCATGCCAGAAAATATAATTGCTTCCATTTCAAATGCTTAGAAAAATTCTGAATACCACCTGATGGAATCAGATTATCAGATATTAAGCTTTTATCTTGACATGAACTTCCTAGGATTCATGTTCTACTCTAGAAATAGCAGATATAGTTGGCTTGCCATATTGCTCAAATGTTAGTGTATCTTTGCTAAGAAACTATTTTACAGAGAACTCATAAGAGGCAAGAATGAACATGGAGGTCAGAAAGAATAAAAGGATACTTTCAAAATTTTCTCTAAAGAAACTTAGTATCAATTGCAACATATCGGAGACTCTGGCACAAGATCATCCAATGTGGCCTTCCCAAATCAAAGAAGGTGATATACTCCATGAACAAAACAGAATTTAAGGAGCTCAAAAGAAACATGAGATTCATAGATTCAAAGAAAACTCCTTCCCAAATGTTTGTATGAACTATTTGTTCCCCATCTATCCCAGAATCTCAAGAGGTCATGCCGATTTGATCACTCAGAGTAAAAGTGTACATTGAACTTCACATCATAATATCATTTTTTTGATTTTCAATATTATAAATAGATCAGTCAAAGGATAAATGAATGAAATAAACAAAGGAATAAACAAATAAATAGATAAGCATAGACAATTTAATTATATTAATGAAAAAAGGAACAAATAAAGGATTTAATGACAAAGAAGATGGACAAAGATGGAATAAATGAATGTAAAGTCATGACTCCAGTGTACTGATTGGGAAGAAACTGCTCACTTCATAATATGATATTAATTAATGACGATGAAGTCATCATTGCAATTTGCTTTGCTCTTGACTCTAGTTGTGAAAGATGATGCAGCGGTTAGATAAAAAAGTGTATGGATACTGACACATGATAAATAAATCTGACTGGCAAAATCTTACTTTTTTTCACAGTAAGTCAAAATAAATGATTTTTCAAAAAAATAGTTTGACAAACCCTAATTGGTAAGAAATAACTCCAAATGAAGAAAAATAAAAACTGTAGTTGGGAAATGCCCAGTTTTCAGGTCATTCATCAATCATAGTCTTTCCTCATATCTAAGCTAAGATTTACTAATTATTTTACAATTTATTTTCACTATCATCTCTATCCCATTATTATTCTTTTTTCTTGTTTATGGACTTTTTTATCATGTGAATCATGTAATATTTTAATCCAGAAAATAGTTCATTTAATGTTTATATTAGTGTATCACTCATTGAGAATACAGTTATTTAAGATCTGTCAATCTTTCTGAAATATGGGGAAAATTTTGTGAGATGAAAAGACAAATAATCCTTACCATCCCCAAATATCTTTGAATAGGATTCATTTTCTTTAACAAATTATTTTCTGATTTTTATAAAGGGTCTTAGCTGCAATTATTATTTCTGTGAAACATTTCTGTGGGTTATGAATTAGACAGTATGTACCAGACATCCTGACTCCAGAAAAGCAGAAAACTTTGAAGCAAAAATGTAGCATATAACATAAGTAGAGTCAGAAAAACATATTCAGAAAGAAAATCATTGCATGATGTTAATGACATTTAATATTGGGAATATTTAGATTATTGTTCATTAGGATAGTGACTATGAGTCTCATCAATATCTCTGTGCACTGTAACATAACAATGGTGAAGAATTTTATGACTTATTCTGCCTAATGTCTGGGCAATTGGTCAGAGAAAGGGACAACCTGTGTCATTCTCAAATACTGAAGAATAATTGCAAACCACAAGCAAAGGGGCAGTGATTGTGATACCTGGTAGTGCAATTCAAAAGGATCTAATCAGATCACAGGTACTTTGAAGAAAATACAGTTCCAATTTTGTATGAATTTCACATCCAAATTAAAATGTACTAATTAAAACTCTTGATTTCAAGGGAAATAGAATTTTTTTCATTTTGCCCATTTTATTCCAATAGGCATATATGATAAACAATATGACAGAATAAAATAAATTTCATCCTTGAAGAGAGACTTAATGATATTTAAGTTTATTCAGTATCCTAAATGACCAAAGAGGAGTCACTTCAATTTTCATTTCACATGCAACTCTCTAAAATTAAAATATGTTGAAATATTTCTAATCTTCCTTCCTGAGGAATTACCACATAGCAAAACAGAAACCACAAATATAAAAATCATATTTCCTGATGAAACAATTCACAAACTATTGACAAATTCATTATGAAATTTCTCCAAATTCTAATACTGCAAGTCATGACATTCCCTTTATTCTCTAGGAAAATAACCAATGCAAAAACGGAATTCAAAGAATGAAAGCACTACTCTTAAAGTCAGTCCAAATGTTTCTATTTGAATGATATGCCATCACATCTAATTATACCCACTGTGTGCTACCATAAATAGTGCCTCCCCTTTCTTTTTTCTTTACTTTCACGCCTGCATTTACAATTGCTCCTTTTTCAGTTTTTGCTTTCAGACCATTGGAAATACACAAAGGCATTTAGAATTCTAAATGCAGTGCTAATAAGTTGCATTTTAGTGAAACTCAGAAGCACAGTTTTGTTGTAACTATCACTCAAAGAAATTCTAGGTCTGCAGCAGGAAGGTAAAATCAAATGACAACAGTGGAAATATACAT
Organism: Macrotis lagotis; assembly: GCF_037893015.1. Taxonomy (NCBI): domain Eukaryota; kingdom Metazoa; phylum Chordata; class Mammalia; order Peramelemorphia; family Peramelidae; genus Macrotis; species Macrotis lagotis. The sequence continues at coordinate 136,920,863 of NC_133660.1, read as the reverse complement.
ATAATTATTTGTACATTCATTTACCCAAAGATCAATGAATGCCTGATGACAAATCAATTTTGTTGTAATCTCCAATGTGAAGATTTTCAGAAACCATCTCTTGAGGATTCTTATCCAGGAATCAATATGCAGACCTATCTTCATTTTGAGTGATTTATGCTTTGATATCATTTTCATGCAAAGATTTTCATTTCTCTAAGTGTGGTTGAGAATGGAAGTTATCATTCATCAACATATTGCTAATATCAAAAAATATTGTGATTACAAATATCAAGCAAAAATTAAGATGTATTTATTGGAATTTAACTAATAAAATATTAAATAAATGTTATGACTTGAAAATAACTATTTTCAAGCATGCAAATAAGATGTTTTTGCTTCCTGCAATATAAATTATATATATATATGAAAGAATTTCAAAAATGAAAAATATTTTTATTACAAATTTCAAATATCATCAAAATGTTCTTAATGTGTCTTCTATGGAGTATAGAAAATTATTCATGTACTCTGACGTCTGCTAAATTTTAAGTCATCATTTAACTTTGGACTTTGTGTTTGTGTACCTGTGTGTGTGTGTGTGTGTGTGTGTGTGTGTGTTTCCTATGATTGTATTCCTAAATATAGAATATGAAAACTTTTTCCATGTATTTACTTTTAAAAAAGACGAAATTGATCCATTTTTGTTAAATTGTAAAGGCAGAAATTCTTAACAAAGATGACAAAATGATTTTTCTTAAATCCATATCTAACCAGGCCATCCACTTTCTCCATGTATTGTACTAGTTTTATATTTCATAATTTAGAGAAACAAATATTAGCAACACTATTTAGCTTTGGAAGACCTTAAAAATTAAATCCAAACAAATTTTTAGATTCAAGGAATATTAGTCCTCCCCCTCTCTAATTCTTAGAATGAACAGTTCATTTTTCAATTCTATATTTTTGTATTGGCTATCTCACTTGCTAAAGAGGTTCTGTCTCATCTCTTCCCCACAAAGATGAAAAAAAAAACCATAAACACTCTTCCTTCAAAGTCAGTTTAATTATTACCATTCACAAACAACCTTTCTTAATCATCACTATTAATGATGCATTAACTGCATCTTTATATTTTTACCTATTATCTTTATTCTTTTCATTTAAGAATGAATATTTCTTGTAGATAGGAATTTTTTCCATTCCTTGTATTTATATCCTCAATGCCTACTCCAGTTTCTGAAACATGATAGACACTTTATTGAATGATTGATTTGTATATCTATATATCTATAGTTTAAAAACAATTAAATGGGGTGTTGTGTGACACCAGGGCTTTAGGACTGAATGTTTTATAAAATTTGTTATAATTATACTTTAAAATAGAATGTAAGATGCTTGAACATAGATTTTTTCCTATTTTATCTCTGCCATCTGATGTAGTTCCTTAAATTCAATAAAAAAGAAATTCTTGTGCAATTGTTATACTGAATACAGTATGTCATCTTAGAGCTTTTATTGCACTTTTCAAATTTTATCTCAATTATCACCATTCTGAGAAGTAGGGTAAAATATTACTTTGAATTTGAGAAAGGCAGTTTTAATTTTTAGCATTTCAAAAAATTTTAGAAATATCCCTCCTTCTAAAAGTACAAAATAATTGAAATAAAGCAACATTGACTATATTTGCAAGATTCCATATGTTCAGTTCTTTACCACCTCAGTGAAAACTAGGTGAATATTTTCCCTATCTCAGCAGAAAAAAAAAATCTCTACAATTATACAGTTTTAAGCTCTGTTTCATAGCATGTTCATTTTTTAATGTTGTAGTTTCTTCTGGTATTGTCTTTTTCATGTTGCACTTGTTACATTTGATTCTTCTCTTGCTTTACAGAAATCTTTATGTATACTCTTACTTGAAATTCCATAACACTATGAAGATGAGGAAAAAAAGAAGTTAAAATAGGGTAAGTAAAAAAGCAAAATGTATCTACTGAAAAGAGTACCAGTTATTGAGTCAAAGAAATACATGACCCATGACGAATCCGGACATCATTTAATTTTTTTAACTGGCTTCAGTATTATCAGATTCTGAAGGGGTTTTGTTTATATGTTTTGTTTTTATTCTTCTGGATGGGAATAGCATTGTACTTACCAGAATAGAATTGAGCTACCTCTCTGAACTAATGAAATGATTTGCATCCATCATGGTTGGTCATCTTAAAATGTTGCAAATGTGTAGAATATTCTCATCTTCTGTCCCTTCACTCATCATCAGATCCTGTAATTCAATTCATGCTTCTCTACAACCTGATCATTCATGGTTTCTTGTAGAACAATAGTATTCCATAATATTCATATAACATAAATTGTTTGATATTTCCCCAATTGATCGACATTTCCTCAATTTCCAAATATTGACCACTATGAAAAAGCAGCTATGAATATTTTAGAACATGTGAGTCTTATCCCAATTTTATGATTTCTTCTGGAAATAGGCTTAGTATTGGAATTCCTGGGTCAAAGTGCATGTTCAATTTTATTGCTTTTTGAGTATAGATTCACGTTCTTCTCCAAAATCACTGGATCAGTTCACAACTCTACCAGCAATGAATTAAAGTTGTAATAGTCCCACAACATTAACAATATTGTACAGTTTCCTTATGCGTTATGTTAGCCAATTGGATAGGTAAACTTGATACTTCTTACTTATTTTAATTTGCATTTCTCTAAACAATAAGTATTTGGAGTATTTCTTCTTGTGATTATATAGTTTTAATTTCTTCTTTTGAAAACTGTCTTCATACCCTTTGACCATTCATAAAATTGGAGAATGATTTGTATCATTATAAATCTGATGCAATATTCTCCATATTGTTTTAAATGAAATCTTTATCAGAAACCCTAGCTGTGAAAATTGTTGCCCAGTTTTCTACTTTCATTCTAATTTTGGCAGGATTGATTTTATTAGTGCCAAAATTTTAATTTAATATAGTCAAAATCATTCATTTTGTAATTTATAATATACTCTATTTCTTGCTTGGTTGTGGATGACATTTTTAATATTTATAGTATATGATGCTTTGCTAAAAAAATTAACATTATATGACTGCCTGTTCACTATAGATAACATACTAAGAATAAGGGAGACTTAATCACTAAATGGGAGACTCTGCTCATACTAGTGTCTGATCAGAGTTGCAAATAATAGCAATCCTACTTGAGGTCAGATTCACTAGAAAACAGCTACCATATTTGTGAATGAGGATGGGGGATTAGATCATTTTATATGGTATGATGAAAGGACAGCAGGTTTTAAAAATGAAAAGACAGGTATATCAAGATGACTGGTGAATGATGTTGTATTGTTGGAAAGCCCATATAATGGGGTCCCTTAATTCTTTGTCCCCTTTCAGATTTTAAGGGACTAGTGTGGATTGAATGAATGTTTTTAACCAGGGCTTTAATACGATACAAAAGATTGAACATTCCCTGAGAAGAAGTAATTCAAACTGTAATTCTGATAGAACAGAGAGATTTCTATTTTATTTTCGCATCCATCTCATAAGTTAAGCATGTTCAGAGGTAAATATCAGGTCCCAAAAAGTGGATCCAGTGATTTCAATGACTTAGGAATTTCTTTGAATTATAGAGGTGATCACCTGTTAATGAACTCCTGTCTTTCTGGAAGAATTTTGTCCACATTTTCTCAAGTGTTCAAGACTGAAAAGCCACCAACACATCATTTTCCTCTCTTTATGTTGACATCTTAAGAGTGCTAGTGGAGCAACTTCTAGGCAAGATGGTGGAGAAAAACCAGTCATTGTACTGTATCATGTCTTTCCCTCAGAATTAATATGAATCCTGCCTCTTCATAGAGATTTGATCATGAAAACCCAGAAAAAGGAGCTAGGAGAAGAACATCCCCCAACAAAGTATGCCTCAAGGGAGCATGGGAAACTGGGGGCAGAAAGCAGAGAACCAGTCCACAGATGGTGGTGTGAAGCCTGAGGATTAAGCTAAGATAAGATGTAGAGGCTTTGGCTGTGGGAGTATTCAGCCGGGAGAGCTCCAATAAGGCTGGAAGGGGAGTATGAAAACAAAGAGTTGCAGAGTAAGGCTGGACATTGATTCACTTGGCTCAACCCTGGTGGTCTGGAAGACCAGGGAAACGATTCCATACTTTGGATTGAGTCCTCTTCTGAGTAACATTTACCCTGCCCCCAGGCTCAGACATGGACAGCAGTGGTCCCTCATTTGAATAAGGATATAAACTACCTAGAACCAGGACATAAACACATTGTTGAAGGATAAGAGTATCCATCTGTGCCCCCCACCTCCTCAGCCCTAGGTACTCAAATCAAGGTCACAGACATTCCAGAGAAATTAACCAGCACGCTACCTGCTGACCCACTTGGAGTTACTAAACCCAGTGAGCAAAGCCTCTAGGAATTTCAAAAACAAAGGTCTATTAACAAGACCTTCCCCAAACACAAGATCTTTGGAAAATGAAAAGCCAGCAGAAAGGGGAGTCAATAGGAAACTATCTTGAAAGTAAGGATCCTAACTCAGAGAGGTCTAGAACTTCTGAAGAGAATATGAATTGGTATCCAGCACAGAAAAACTTCCTAGAAGAAATCAGGAAGGAGTTTAAAAAGCAATTGGAAAAATTGGAAAAAGAAACTCGAGAAAATTAATACTTTACAAGAGAAAATTATTATCTCACAACAAGAAAATAATTCTCTCAAAACCAAAATTGGGAAAATGGAAAACTCCTTCTAAAGTAGAATTGACCATTTGGAAAAGGAGTTGCAAAAGGTAAAAGAAAAAAATTCTTCTCTAAAAAAAAGAATGGAATCTGTGGAAAATAATGATTTCATAAGACAACAAGAATGTGTTAGACAAAACCAAAAAAAAATTGAAGAAAATTTAAAACACCTCATCAACAAAATCACTGACCTTCAAAACAGATCACATAGAGACAAATTAAGAATCATTGAACTTCATGAAAATGTTGAGGAGAAAAAGAAGTATGGACCAAATACTACAGGATTTTGTGATGGAAAATGCCCTGATAATTATGGAATCAGCAAAAAAGTTACTTAAAGAAAATTGATCTCCCGCAGAAACCTATTCCAAAATCAAAACAATAAGGTACATTGTGGCTGAATTCTAGAACAGCCAGATAAAAGAGAAAATCTTGCAAAGCAGCGAGAAAGAAAGAATTTAGATATCAATTTGCCACAGTAAGTATTATACAGGTCTAGGCTGTATCAACATTAAGGGACTGAAGGGTCGGGAATGTCATATTCTGAAGAGCATGGAATCTTGGAATGCAGTCAAGAATTCACTGTCTGGCAAAACTGGGCCTTCTCTTCCAGGGGAAAAATGGATATTTAATGAAATGGGAGAATTCCAACTTTTCCTGATGAAAAGACCAGAGCTAAATATAAAATTTGGACTTCAAACAAGACACTCAACAGACCCATGAAAAGGAAAAAAAAACAAGGGTAAAGGTAAAAACCACTATCCAATAAGATGAAATTGGCTATATCCCCACATGGGATAAAGATTCTCATAAATCTTGAGAATTGTAACTCTTTTAGAGAGAATACACTTAAAGCAATGGACACTCATAACTTATATGTGACTCTTATAGAATGATTTAAAGAAAATATCTCCTTTAAAAAGGGGGACAATAAAGAGACAGACAATAGAGGAGACTGAATAGGGTAAATCACATTACATAAAGACATGCAAAGGACCTACTGCAATAGACGGGAAGAAGGGAGAATTGGAGAACCATCTGAATCTTACTTTCATTAGATTAGGCTCAAAGTTCACATATACACACACATTCTGTTAAGTTATGAAACATATTTTACGTTTCAAGCATTAAAAGGGGAAAAGGAGAGAGGCAAGGAACAAAGAACGAACAGAAGAAAGGTAAGTAAGAAGGGGCAAAGGCAAAGTGGGAAGAAAGGGGAGGGGTTGGATATAAGGGAACAAACATACTGCAGGAGGCAGTATTCAACAATAAAATATTGGGGAATATGGATAAAGTGAAAAAAGGGGAAATTAGAAACAGAGGGAAGATAGTATTGAGGGCAATAAAGAGTTATAAATTATAACTTTGACTGTGAATTGGAAGAACTCTCCCATAAAACATATATGAATTGCATAAAGGATTGAAAACAAGAATCCTACATTATACTGCCTACAAGAAATTCATTTGAAGCAGAGCGATACATATAGAGTAAATGCAAAAGTTTGGAGCAATATATTTAGCTTCAACTGAAGTGAAAAAAGCTGGGGTAGCAATCCTTATCTCAGACAAAACAGAAGAAAACAATTGATCTCATTAAAAGAGATGCAGAAGCAAATTATATCCTCTTAAAATGTATCATAGACAATGAAGCAATTTCCTTTTGTTTTAGGATTTTGCAAGGTAAATGGGGTAAGTGACTTGCCCAAGTTCACACAGCTAATTATTAAGTGACTCAGGCCAGATTTAAACTCAGGTACTACTGACTCCAGGGCTGGTGCTGTATCCATGGTGGGTGCCACCTAGCTGCCCCAACAATGAAGCAATTTTAATACTAAATATGTATGCACCAAGTGGTATAGCATCCAAATATTTAGAGAATGCTTACTTGAATAAATTAGAAAAAAGAGGAAATCAATGAACTAAATATAAAAATAAAAAATTTAAGAACAAATGAAAAATTTCCCAATTAAATGCCAAATTAGAAATTCTAAAAATTAATTGAGAAATTAATAAAATCAAGATCAAGAAAACTATTGAACTAATAAATAAAACCAATAATTGGTTTTATTTTTTAAAAATTGATAAACCTTTAGTTAATTGGATTAAAAAAGGAAGAAAGCAAAATTCCTAGTATCATAATTGAAAAAGCTGTATTTGCCAACAATGAGAAGGTAATTAAAGTAAAAATTTGGAATTTTTTCCCAAATCCAAATGAATTTGTTAATCTATTAGAAATGGTTGAATATTTACAAAAAAATATGTTTCCCAGGTTAAATGAAGAAGAAATTAAATTCTTAAAATACCTGTCTTATAAAAAATAAGTTCAACAAGGTGTTATTGAACTCCCTAAGGAAAAAATCTCCCAGATCGAATGAATCCACACGTGAATGTTAGCAAATTTTTAAGGAAGATTGGTTCCAATTTGTATAAGCTCTTTGCAAAAATAAGTGAAGATAGAACTCTGTCTAACTCTTTCTATGACATAAATATAGTGCTGATACCTAAACCAGGATGAGTCAAAACAGAGGAAGAAAATTATAGATCTATCACCCTAAATAATATAGATGCAAAAATCTTAAATAAAATCTTAGCAAAGCTATCACAAGGATAATACACTATGACCAAGCAGAATTTATCCCAAGAATGAAGGCTAGTTTCAATATTATGAAAACTGTTAGTATGATTATTTCAATACAACACTTTTGGAAATCACATTATTATCCAATAGATGTTGAAAAAGTCTTTCAAAAAATATATCACTCAAACTGTCAACAAGCATTATATGGGGTTAAGCTAGAGGCATTCCCAATAAGATAAGGAATGAAGAAAGATGCCCATTATCACTACTACTATTCAATATTATGTTTGAAATGTTACCTTCAGCAATAAGAGAAGGAAAAGAAATAGAAGGAATAACAATTGGAAAGGGAAAAAAAACAGAACTGTCACACTTTGCAGATGACATGATGGTATACCTAGAGAATCCTAAATATCATACATAAAGTTATTATGAATAATTAGTAATTTTAGCAAAGTCACATGATATAAAATAAACCATAAATTCTCATTTCTAGATAATACTAGCCAGATACATCAGCAAGAAAAAAAATCTTATTTAAAGTAACTTCACATTATAAAATTCTTTGGAGTCTACCTGCCAAGGCAGAGTCAGAAACTTTTTGAAAGCAAGTATAAAACACTCCTCATACAAATAAAATTAGATTTAAATAACTGGCCTAATATCAACTGCCCATGGATAGGACAAGCTTTTATAATAAAATGGCAATTCTACCTAAATTAAGCTTCTTAATTAGTACCATGCCAATCAGACTCCCCCAAAATTATCTTAATGAGCTAGAAAAAATTCGAGGTAATTTCATAGGGAGAAATAAGAAGTCTAGAATACAAAGGGTTTTAATGGGGGGAAAAAAGAACAAAAAAAAGTTGACAATCCTACAAGATCTAAAATTACACTATAAAGCATCAGTAACTGAAACTGTATGGTTTTGGCTAAGAAATAGAGTGGTGGATCAGTGGAATAGATTTTGGTGCAAAAGAGATAGGAGGAAATGATTATAGTAGTCTGCTGTTTGATAAACACAAAGAGCCCAGCAATTGGGAAAAAAAGTCTTTGATAATAACTGTTCGGAAAATTGGAAGTTAGTGTGGTAGCAACTGGGATTAGACCAATATCTCATACTGTATACCAAGATAAGATCAAAATGGGTATAGGATTTAGATATAAAAGGCTATAATATAAGCAAACTAAGAGATCAAGGAATCATTTGCCTGTAAGATCTATGAAAGGAAAGAAGTTTAAGAGATGGAGAACATCATTAAAAGCAACTGGGAAAATTTTGATTACATTACATTAAATAAAAATTTTGCACAAACAAAACCAATGTAACCAAGATCAAATGAAATGTAGCAAATTGGAAAACAATTTTTACAATTAGTATTTCTGACAATAGACTCATTTCTAAATTATATAGAGAACTCAGTCAAATTTATTAAAAAAAACAAACAAGCCATTTCCCAATTGACAAATGGTCAAAAGATATGCAGAGGCAATTTAGTGATGAGAAAATCAAAGTGATCCATATTCATATGGAAAATTGCACTAAATTATTACTGATTAGAGAAATTCAAATTAAAGCATCTCTGAGGTACCACCTCACACCTTTCAGACTGGCCAATATTACTAAAAAAAAAGATAATAATCATTGCTGGAAGGGATGTGGGAAATCTGGGACCCTAATAAATTGATGTTGGAGCTGTGAATGTACAAAGGGCAATAAAAATGTAATTACCCTTTTATCCAGCAACTGGAGCATACCCTGAAGACATCATGACAAAGGGTAAAAACATCACTTGTACAAAAATATTCATAGCAGCATGTTTGTGGTGGCAAAGGAGTGAAAATTGTGTGAATACTTAAGAACTGGGGAATTACTGAACAAATTGTGGTATATGTATGTTATGAGCACTATTTGTCTATTAGAAATCAGGAGGGATGGGAATTCAGAGAAGCCTGGAAGGATTTGTATGAATTCATAGTGAGTGAGATGAACAGAACTGGAAGAACATCGTATACCACAATAGCAACATCAGGTTTGTGATCAGTCTTAATGGACTTGCTCATTTCATCAGTGTAATAATCAAGGACAATTTTAGTTATCTGTGATGGAAAATGCCATTTGAATTCAAAGAAAGAATTGTGGAGTTTAAATAAGAACAAAGACTAATACCTTTAATTAAAAAACAAGTATCTTATTTAATTTTGTTATCTCTTAAATTTTTTTCATAATGATTTGATTTCTCTCTCAACACATTCAATTTTGATGAATGTATAGAATGCAAGCAATGTAAAGACTAACAGACTGCCTTCTGAGTGGAGTGAAGGAAGAGAATCAAGACTGTGTGGAAAACTGTTAAAAATAAATTTTAAAAATTGAAATTAAAATTAAAAAATTAAAAAGATTATTAATGCAGTATTCTGAATGCTCAACTGCTTCATGACATGCAGAGGTCTTCTTCCCATTATATAATTCCTTAATATGTCTTCTCTCTTCTTCTTTACAATTCTCTCTGTATTATATGTTGTGTTCTATATATACTCATGTTTTACTTTTGCATTTGCTATCTGTAATACATCTCTAGTTATTTTGAGGCATTGATGCTTTGAATAAACATTTCCATAGAAATATGCAGAGGCAATTTTTCAACTCCAAAATTCTTTACAGTGTTTTTTTTGTTAGAAGATTGTTGTGACTTGCTTAAGTAATGATAGTTGTTGTGAGACTGGCTATATTGGTTAAAATGATCATAGAATTAAGGATACACAAACTATATATTAAAAAGTGTATATATATATATACATATATATATATAGTTACAATATATACTATATGTATATGTATAGGTATATACATGGAATAATATGTGTAATATACACACTTTCATAATGATATAACATTTATGAATATAATAATTCATACACACATACAAAGCCAAAAATCATGTGTCAAGTATGGAAAGGTATAGAATGATACAGATATGCTCATTAACTATGAATTTATGTATTTAAATTATAAAGTTATAATATATGTGGATATTATATACATGCTAAGCATATTATATTATGTAGATATTATGTACTTAATAAACTTGATTATGTAAGAGGGTGATAGAGACTGAGGGAGAATGAACTTTTAGTAAGACTGTGGATTTAGTAACACTGACATATCTGTAAGGAAGATAATTATTCCAGGTTTATCTCTGCCAAAGAATCAGATTTTCAGAACTTTGCATATGGAGGAAGCTTTAAAAATTTGCATGAAAGAACTCAGAGACCAATAGTCAATAAGAAAGAGATGAAAAAAGAATAAAAGCAAGTACAAGAACAAGAACTAGAAGAACAAGAAAAGAACAATTACCAAGAAGAAACAAAGAAAAATGTTTTAATTAATAATTTAATATAATGTTAATCTTAAAATTATCATGTGAAGTTTGTAATATTATTTTCACTATTTTGCAAAAAATGGAAACTGAACATAAGAGTGGTTAAGTGGCATGTTCAGTGTCACACACCTAGTAAATGTCTGAAACAGGATTTCTACTAAATTAAATATTTTAATCAATTGCATGGAAAAATAAAATTAATTTCAGAATATGAGTTCTAAATTATTTCCTGTATCTATCTCCTTCTCCCTCCTTGAGACAGCTATAGATTTTATGTAGATGATAAATGTGAAGTCATGAAAGATATTTCTATATTAGCCATGTTATGACAAACAAGGAAAATGGAGTTAAAATACATTCTTCATTTTCATTGAGACTTTCATCAGTTCTTGGAATGGAGGTGGATGGCATTTTTATCATAAGTTCTTAGGATTTTCATGTAGCATTGTATTGCTGAAAATAACTGTTACTTAAAACTGATCATTGTAAAACATTACTGATACTTGGTGCAATGTTTTTCTGGTCCTGTTCACTTCATTTTTTGTTTGTTTATTTAAACTTCCCGAAAGTTTTCTGAAAGCACTCTTTAATCCTAATTTCTTCTAACACAATCATATTAAATCATATATAAAACAAAACTTGCTTATCCATTCCCCTATTAATAGGCATCACCTTAATTTGAATTCTTTGCCACCATGAAAGAGATGATAATATTTATGTACATATAGGTTCTTACTTTTTCCTTTGATTTCTTTGGGAGGTAAACCTAATAGCTCTTTGAAAATAATTCAAAATTTCTCTCCAGAATTGTACACTCAGTCCCTAACTCCCATATCTGTTCATTAGTGTTTCAATTTTTCCATATTCCCTTCAACATTTCTCATTTTATTTTTATCATATGAATCAATTTGATCAGTATTAGATAGTATACCAGCATTAATTTGATTTCCATTTTTCTAAAAAATATTATTCAGAATATTTTATAGAACTATAGAAACTCCTTTTATTTCCATTTATCATTTGGGGAATGAATTGTACTTTTAATATTTTACTCAGTTTTCTTTATATTTGAGAATTGAGATTTTTAAGCACAGAACCTTAATATATTTTTCTAGTTCCCTGATTTCCTTCTAAATTTGGTTGCATTGGTTATGTTTTGCAAAACATTTTCATTTAATAAAAAACAAGTAACCACTCAAAGTCTTATAATATTATATTTTTCTTGTTTGGTCCCAATATCTTTCCTAATCCATGAATCTGACAAATTAAATATTCCATGTTCCCCTAATTTCCATATGATATAACTTGTGAATCCATTTTTACCTTGCTTGGTAAACAGTGTGAAATGCTTGCATCTAGTATTTCTCTTTGATCTGGGAGTTCTGGAATTTGGCAATAGAATTTCTAGGAGTATTCATTTGGAGATCTCTTTCAGGAGATGTTTCATGTTCAATTTTACCCTGTAGATATATGATAATGGGGCAATTTTCCTTGATAATTTCTAGATATATAATAACTAAACCTTTTCATCATAATTATCAAAGCATCCCATAATTATTGAATTACATCTCATCAATCTCTTTAAAAGGATAATTATTCTCCAATGGAATATATCACATTTTCTCCCAATTTTCTCACTATTTTGACTTGATGTATTGTTTCTTGATGCCATGTAGAGACATTAAAACTTCTCACCCAATTTTAATTTTTAAGGAATTATTTTCTTTCTTGAGTATTTATATGCTCTTTTAAATTTGTAGAAAATTTTAAATTGCCCAAAATAACAATAGAATAAACTGAATGCTTAAAAAACCCTGTCGTAGAAAAAAGAAATAACTATCAATATTGTCCTTAAGAAAAAAAAAAACTATCAAAACCAGATGGATTCACAATTGACTTCCATAAAACATTTAAAGAATAATTAATTCTAATGTTATAAAATTATTTTCAAAATTTTCACAAGTGTTCTAGTAAAATCCTTTCATGACCCAAATATGGTACTGATACCTAAAGTAATATGAACAAAATGAAGGAAAATTTTATACAAATTTCTCTAATGAATATTGATGCCAAATTTAAATAAAATACTTGTAAGGAGATTACAACAAAATGTCTATGATATGATAATCTACAATTTACAACTATTTGGGATTTATATTAGTAATGTCAGATTGATTCAATATTATTAAAATTATTAACATAATTATCTATATCAATAACAAAACTACAAGAATATAGAATCATTCAATATTTGTAAAATTATCTTTTAGTAAAGCCAGATTTCTTCTTTTTAAAAATAATAGAATGATAGGACTTTTGGAATGGACATGACACTGGCATGAAGCTAGGAAAGTCCTGGAGCTTTTTACTAAATAACTTAAAGTGAATCCTCTATATAGAATTTAAAGAGCAATGTCGCCAAAAAGAGAGAAACAAGAGCTTAACTTAACATATTACGGAGGATTGTCAGCCAAGGTTGATCTCTTTTGGGATATAGGGAATGTATAACCCAGCATAGAAGGGAGAGGAAAATCTAGTGAAAGACTCTTAGTCACAAGGTAGCCTAGGTCCAGATTCAGCTGGACATCTTGATAGTACACCTGCAGGAAGGGCCAATTATAAAAATGAACAAACAGCCAAACAGTACAATACAAAGAAGACTAATTTTCTGACAGGGATGCTAAAAATGGGCCCAATATCTTGTGAGTTGGATTTACTAAATGTACACAACTCCATTCTTACCCTACATTATAATAGGTCTTTGTGCCTAATTATATGGTATTATTTATCTTCTAATGCCTTGTCTTCTCCTGGTAAATTCTTCTTATAATCTCTTTTTTAATATTTTCATTGTTTTAACCCTGTCTTGAACATAAAAGATCATGAAGTGATTTTGCTTTAAATGATCCTTTAACTCATGAGGATAGTATGTCTATAAAAAGTACATGAAAAGTGGGTGTGGTATAAATTGATTACAATTTTATGTTATTTTTGACTCTTGAGAAATGTATTGCTGATGGGACTGAAGAGGGGATTGTACTTTAACAGTGACTCTGAGGCAATGTTTCTTATCAATCAATCAATCAATCAATCAACCTTTGTACTTCTATCCAGACAGATAAAAGGAGTTTATTTAATTAGATGGGTTGTTCATAGCAAACATTCACAATTTAGTTTAAAAATCAATCTTATCCTATAGCTAAGTAGGGGAAGAGAAGAGAAAGAGAGGGGAAGAAGGGTGTGATAAAAGGGAAGATGAAAGTTAAAATAAAACTAAAGGTAAAAGGAAATGTTAAAGGGGAAAGGAAGCAAAACATTGATGAGGAGGGAAAAGAGTGCAAAGAGAAAAGAAAAAACAGGGCAAGATAACATGAAGGGAAATACAGAATTAGCCCAATTCACACTAAATTGGAAAAATACTCCCTTAAAATTGAGGCAGATAGCTGAACAGATTAAAAAATGGAATCCTACAATATGTTGTTAGCAAGAAACACATTTGAGTCAGAGAGATGCACACAACAAAGTAAAAGAGTGATATACAATGAATTATGTTTTAGCTAAAGTAAAAATAGGGACGGCAAACCTGATCTCAGAAAAAGCAAAATCAGAAATGCTCTCATTAAAATGCATAAAGAAGTATCTTATAAAAGGTACTACAACTAAAGAAGTAATACCACTGGTAAATATATATCGACCAAGTGATATAGTATTCAAATTCTTAGAGGACACACTAAATAAATTACAGGGAGATATAACTAACAAAATTAAAACAGTGGAAGACCTCAATCTCTGTCTTACAGAATTAGATAAATCTTAACACAAAATACATAAGAAAGAAATTAAGAAGGTGAATAGTATTTTAGAAATTTTTTACATGACAAACTTTTGGAGATAATTGGATGGAGAAAGAAAAAAATGAATATACCCTTTTCTCTATAGATCATGGCAGTTATATCAAAACTGATGATGTACTAGGGTATAAAAACTTACAATCATATACAAAAATGAAGAAATATTATATGCATCCATTTAAGATCATGATGGAATAAAATTATGCATAGTAAAGGGTCATGAAAGATAAAATAAAACTCAATTGTAAACTAAATAACTGAAATTTAAATAAAGAATGAATTGAACAATATGCAAGAACTTCATGCAAAAAAATGACAACAATGAAACATCATGCCAAATTTAGTGGGATATACCAAAAGCAGATTTTTTTTTTAGGAAAAATTTTATATCTCTAAATGCTTAATAAAATGGAGAAAAAAGGAGATCAATGAATTGGAGATGTAATGAAAAATGCTAGAGAAAGCACAAATTAAAAATCGTCAAATAAACACCAAATGAGAAATTCTGAAAATCAAAGGAAAATTAATGTAATTGAAAATAATAAAACTATTGTACTAATACATAAAATTGAGACTTAGCTTAAACTACAATTCCTGGTCGGTTTAAACAACATCAGTGTTGTTTAAACCAATTCTTAACTGGTTTAAACAATTGTTAAACAAAAATTCCTGATGAAAAGACCAGAGCTAAATGGAAAATTGGACATCAAACAGGAGGTTCAAGAGACCATGAAAAAGTAAAAAAACAAAGGAAGGGTAAAGAAAAAAAAAACTACTCCTATTCAATAAGATGAAACTGACTATAATCCAGCATGGGGAATAGATTCTCATAACTCATGAGAATTGTAACTCTATCAGAGAGAATATACTTATAACCAGAAGTGATAGACACCCATGACTTATGCATGAGAATGTTAGTCAATGGGAAGAAACTGGTTATATGCCTATTTGGGAGAAACATTCTATTAACTCTTGAGAATGGTAACTCTATTAGAGAGAATATGCTTAGCCAGAATTGATAGATACTCATGATTTTCTGTGACTCAGATAGAATGACTAAAAACCCTACCTCCTTAAAAATGGGGACAGGAAGGAGAAGGAAGGATGGAGCATATTGAATGGGTAAATCTTATTACATAAAGAGCTACAAAAGACCTATTATAATTTAGGGGAAGATAGGAGCAGGTAAGAAACACCTGAAACTTCCTCTCATTAGACGTGGCTTAAAGTTAACTTACACATAACACTCAGTTAACTTAAAAAAATTTACCTTTCAAGTATTAAAAGAGGAAAAGGGGAGGGGTGGCCAGAGACAGGAAGGGGCATAGAAAGAGGAACTAACAGGAGGAAGGTAAGGAGAAAGGGAAAAAAGGAAACAAGAAAGAAAGGGGAGAGGGATGGTTATAGGAGGGCAAAACTGAAGGTAGAACTATTCAGAAAGAAGTTACTGGGGAATATGGATAATGTGAAAAGGGGGGGGATACAATCAGAGGGAAGATAGCATGGAGGGTAATAAATAGTTAGTAATTATAACTTTGAATGTGAATGGGATGAACTCCTCCTTAAAACATAAGTGACTAACAGAGTAGATTAAAAACCAGAATCCTTCAATGTGCTGCTTACAAGAAATTCATTTGAAGCAGAGAGATATATAAAGAATAAAGGTAAAAGGTTGGAGCAAAAGATATTTTGCTTCATTTGAAGTAAAAAAAAAGCAGGGGTAGCAATGTTTATCTCAGACAAAGCAGCTTAAAAATAAATAGCATTAGAAGAGATAAGGAAGGAAATTATAATTTCCTAAAAGGTGTCATAGACAATAAAGTGATTTCAATCAGGAATATGTATGCACCCAATAGGATAGCATCCAAATTATTAGAGGAGAAGCTGAAATAAGTACAGGAGGACATAGCAAAATTCTCTTAGTGGGAGACTTCAACCTCCCAATCTCAGATTTAGATAAATCTAATCATAAAATAAAGAAGAAAGAAGTTAAGGACTAGAATAGATTTTTAGAAAATCTAGATATGATACACTTATGGAGGAAATAGAATGAGGATAGAAAGCAATATATTTTTTTTTCTGCAGGACACAGCATTTACACAAAAATTGACATTGTACTAGGGCATAAAAATCTAATGATCAATTGCAGAAAAGCAGAAAATGAATATATCTTTCTCTGATCATAATGCAATAAAAATCATATGCAATATTGGGCCAGTGAAATAGAGAGACAAAACTAATTTTAAACTAATCACTTTTATTTTAAAAAATGAGCGGTTCAAAAAACAAATTAAAGAAAGAATTAATGATTTTATCCTAGGTAATGACAATAATGAAACAACATACCAAAACCTATAGGATCCACTCAAAGCAGCTGTCTGGGGATATATATAGTTACATGCTTATATGAATAAATCAGAGAAAGAGGAAATCAATGAACTGTACATGCAACTAAAAAATTTAGAGGAAGAGCAAATTAAAAACCCCCAATTACTGAATTAGAAATTCTAAAAAATGTAGGAGAAATTAATAAAATTGGAAGCAAAAAAAAACCTATTGAATTAATAACTAAAACCAAGACTTGTTTTTATGAAAAAAAATAAAATTGATAAACCTCTGGTCATTTTGATTAAGAAAATAAAGAAGAAAACCAAATTGCTAGTAGTGTAAATGAAAAAGTGGGAACTCAGCAACAATGAGGAGGAAATTAAAATAATAATTTGAAATCATTTTGCCCAACTCCATGCCAATAAATTTGACAATCTAAGTGAAATGGATGCATACTTACAAAAATAAATTCCCCAGATTAAATGAGGAGATTAAATACCTAAGCAACCCTATCTCAGAAAAAGAAATTTAACAAGCCATTGTTGTACTCCCCAAGAAAACAATCTCCATGGCCTGATGAATTCATAAGTGAATTCTTTTTTGTATTTTAGGTTTTTGCAAGGCAAACAGAGTTAAGTGGCTTGCCCAAGGCCACACAGCTAGGTAATTATTAAGTGTCTGTGACTGGATTTGAAGCCAGGTACTTTATCCGCTATGCCACCTCGCCACCCCCATAAGTGAATTCTACCAAACATTAAAGGAACAATTGGTTCCAATTCTATATAAGCTCTTTGGAAAAATAGCTGAAGAAGGAACTCTGCCTAACCCTTTCTATGACACCAATATGGTGCAGATAAAACAGAGAAAGAAAATTATAGACTTACCTCCCTAATGAATGTAGATGCAAAAATCTTAGATAAAATCTTAGTAAAACAATTACAACAAGTTATCACTAGGATAATACATTATGATCAAGAAGGATTTAACCAAGTTATGCAAAGTGGGTGCAATATTAGGAAAACTGTTAGTATAATTAATTATATCAAAAAACAAACCTATCAGAAATCATGATTATATCAATAGATGCTGAAAAATCTTGTCAAAATACAGAACCCATTTCTAGTAAAAAATAATAGAGAGTGTAAGAATAAATGGACTGTTCCTAAGAATAATAAGCAGCATCTATCTGAAACCATCAAAAAAGGATTATATTCAATGGGGATAGGTTAGAAGTAGTCCCAGTTAGATCACAGGTGAAACAAGGATGCCTATTATCACCACTACTATTCAATATTGTATTAGAAATGTTAGCTTCAGCAATTAGAGAAGAAAAAGAAATTGAAGGAATAAGAATTGGGAAGGAAGAGACAAAACTCTTACTCTTTGAAGATGACATGATGGTATACCTAGAGAATCCAAAAAATCATCTAAAAAACTACTTGGAACAATTAGCAATTTTAGCAAAGTCAAAGGATATAAAATAATCCCTCATAAATCCTCAACTGTTCTATATTTGGCTAGAAAGATACAGCAGGAAAAGCTAGAAAGAAAAATCCCATTCAAAGTAACTACAGACAATATATAATATCTGGGAGTCTACCTGCCAAGGTAGAGTCAGGAACTATTTTGAAAATAATTACAGGGCTGAGCTGCCCCTAAAGGGTGGCGAGCAGGAGCTGAGCCTGGGACCTGGAGCAACCATGGAGGCAGGTCTGCTCCTGCAGTTCTGCAACTGGAGCACACTAGTGGTATGCATGGTGATCAAGCTCCTGCAGATCTTCGTCCTGCTTTCCACTAAGAGCTCGCAGGGGTGCAGCCTGAATTGTTTGCTCTGGGAGCTGGCTGAATTCCTTGTATTTTTACAGTACCAGAGTTATTACATTTACCCTCTACTGACCTACTTGGAGTACCCAATCATCATTGCACAAGATATTGCGCTCTTGCTTTGAGTTTTTAATTATAATGGAAGCATGAAGAAAGCCATCCCATATATTGCCATATTTCTGGGGGGATGGTACCTCTTGACTCTTCAAAAGTGGATTATAGACTTGGCAATGAATTTGTGTACTTTTATTAGTGCTGCTAGCAAGTTTGCCCAGCTCCAGTACCTGTGGGAGGCAAAGGATTCTGGTACAGTGAGTGCCCTGACTTGGAGCATGTCTGCATATACATGTGCAGCAAGAGTAATAACAACTTTAATGACCACACTGGATCTTATGGTTCTTATCTGTTTCCTGATCATGCTGGCTCTAAACATATGGGTAACAGCTACAATACTTCGCTATAGGAAAACAACTACAAAGAATGAATAATAGAGCATCCTCAGATGGAAACTGGAGTAAAAGAGAATTAACTTATTTTTCTACTGCATAACAAAATAATTTGGATTTTAAAATAAGTATGATAATGGAAGTATAAAAACCTTATTATGCTGTTTCCATTTTCCTTGAGGAAGAGACTTGAACATCTAGAATAGTATCCCAGAAATTTCAGTTTGTTAAGAGCCAGAAGGGCTCAATAAGGAATTTTGATACCCAAGTTTGAGTAAAAGTAGCCTCAGGAGGATAAATGACTGGCCCAAGGGGTAGAATCAGTATATACAATCCATACTAAATCAGTGGGGGTTCAAGAATTTGAACATATGCTTTCTACTAATATCCACTGCTATCTTTTTGACATAATTTCCATATATTATACTTTTCATTCCTCTTTGACCCTATAATTAAGTAGAATAGGTGGGAACTTTTCTCACTGCTCTTAACTGCTTGGTTTGTATGCAAATTTAATAAAATAAATATTTAAACATTGAAAAAAGAAAATAATTACAAAACCCTTCTCATACAAATAAAATCAAATTTAAATAACTGGGCAAACATCAACTTCTCAGGGATAGGTTAAGCTAATATAATAAAAATGACAATTCTACCAAAACTAAAATACCTCTTTAGTGACCTGTCAATCAAAATTTTAAAAAGTTACATTAATGAGTTAGAAAAAGTTGTATGTAAATTCACATGGAGAAATAAAAAGTCAAGAATTTCCAGGGGTTTAATGAAAAAAGTGCAAAAAGAGGTGGATTAGACATACCAGATATAAAATTATATTATAAACCACCAGTCAAAACCTGCCTGTTATTGGCTAAGAAATAGAGTGGTCGATTATAGTAATCTCCTGTTGATAAACCCAAAGATTCCAGCTATTGGGATAAAAACTCTCTCTCTTCAATAAAAACTGTTGGGAAAATTGGAACTTAGTATGGGAGAAATTTAGACCAAAACCTCACACCCTATAACAAGATAAGATGCAAATGGATACAGGATTTAGACATAAAAAACAATATTATAAGCAACTAGAATATCAAGAAGTAGTTTACCTGTCGGGTCTATGGAAAGGGAAGCAATTTATGACCAAGGAAGAGATGTAGAACATCATTAAAAAAACAAACTAGATGATTTTGAATACGTAAAATTAAATAGGTTTTGCACAGACAAAACCACTGTAACCAAGATAAAAAGAAATGTAGTAAACTGGGTAACAATTTTACTACTAGTATTTCTGACAAATGAGTCATTTCTAAAATATATAGAGAACTGAGTCAATATTTTAAAAAAAGCCATTCATCAATTGGCAGATGTTCAAAGAATATGCAAAGGCAATTTATAGATGAGGAAATCAAAGTGATCCATAGTCAAATGAAAAATTGCTCTAAATCATTACTTACTTGAGAAATGCAAATTAAAGCTTCTCTGAGGTACCACCTCATTCCTCTGGGACTGGTCAATATGTCCAGAAAGGACAACAATCAATGTTGGAAGGGATGTGGGAAATCTGGGACACTAATACCTTGTTGGTGGAGCTGTGAACTCATACAGCCTTTCTGGAGAGCAATTTGGAATTATGCACAAAGGGCAACAAAAATGTGCATTCTCTTTGATCTAGCACTACAATTACTGGGTCTGTACCCTGAAGAGATTATGAAAAAGGTAAAAACATCACTTGTACAAAAAGTATTCATAGCGGCCCTGTTTGTGGTGGCAAAGAATTGGCAATCAAGTAAATTTCCTTCAATTGGGGAAATGGTTTAACAAACTGATATGTGTATGTCATGGAACACTATTATTCTATTAGAAACCAGGAAGGATGGGAATTCAGAGAAGCCTGGAGGGATTTGCATGAACTGATGCTGAGAGAGACGAGAACTAGAAAAACATAGTACATCCTAACAGCAACATGAGGTTGATGATCAACCTTGATGAACTTAGTCGTTCCATCAGTGCAGCAATCAGGGACAATTTGGGACTATCTGTGATGGAGAATACCATCTGTGTCCAGAGAAAGAATTGTGGAGCTTGGACAAAGACCAAGGACTATTACCTTTAATGTAAAAAAAAACTTATCTTATTATGTAATCTTGGTATCTCTTATACTTTTTTTTTCTTCCTTAAGGATATGATTTCTCTTTCACCACATTCAGTTTGGATCAATCTGTAACAATGGAAGCAATGTAAAGACTGGCAAATTCCCTTCTGTGGAGGGTGGGGGGAGGGAAGCAAGATTAGGGTAAAAATTGTACATCTCATTTTTGAGAGAGAGAATAAAAGTATGCATCAGTCTGTTTTTAGATTCCAATGGCTGTGTATCTTGGATGAGTTGCTTTCCCCATCAAAGCCAACAGAAAAGTTGCTTCAATATTTTTCCCACAGTTGCTATCACTAACTGTATTTCCCTCCATTCTATTCCTCCCCACTCTCATCTATTTCATTGTCTCACCCCTTTCATTCCATCTCTATTCAGAAATGTGTTGCATCTGAATATCCTCAACCATGATCTCTCTCTTCACTCTTTTCCATCACCCACTCTCCCCTTCTCTGAACTCATGCTGAGTGAAAATAGCAGAACCAAGAGAACATTGTACACATTAACAACAACCCTGTGAGTTGATCACCCTTGACGGATGAAGCTCCTCTCTTCTGTTCAAAGAGCTAGCATGCCTTTAGGAGACTGATTATTGATAATATTTTCCCCATCCAGAAGAAGAAAATGAAAGCAAAAACAATACAAAATAATTTCCGAATCTGAATGAACACTACATTCACTTTTTTAAAAATTTCCCTTATGTATTTCTTTCCTACCTTGTAGTTTTCTTTCCTTTCCCTTAATCCTAATTCCTCAAACCAAAAATGACTAATCTGTAAGCATGTTAAACACAAATGCATATGTACATTATTCATCTGACTGTTCACTGCTGAGCGAAGGGTGGTGGGAAAGGAGGGTGAAGGAAATTATGTAATTGAAAAATATGCATATATATGTGTATAAATGTGGAAAATCTTTCATAACATATAACTGAACAAATAAAATACAAAATCAGTTGGAAAAATTAAATATAGAATAGACCAAATGGAAAAGTAGATACAAAAGTTAAATGCGGAAAATACCTCCATGAAAATAAATTGGGACTAATAAAATCTTTGATTTCATGAGAAACTACAAACAAGTTAAACAGTATCAAAAATGATTAGATAGAAAAATGTGAAGTACCTCATTGGTAAAAGAAAAGAACTGGAAAAATCAATTCAGGGTTACAATTTAAGAATCACAGTACTACTTGAACATCATGATTTAAAAAAAAAAAAAGCCTGGACAGCATTCCTTAGAAAGTAATTAAGGAAAATGGCCCTGATATGCATAGAGTGAAGTAACCATTGAAAGAATTCACTGTTCATGTCCTGTATGGGATTCCTAAATGAAAACACCAAAGAATATTGTGTTCAAACTCCAAAATTATCATAACAAAGTTGAAAATCCTGCAAGTGACCAGAAAAAAAAAAAAAACAATTCAAATACCAAAGAACCTTAGTCAGAATTACACGGGATTTGGCTACATAAACATTAACATATCATTGAGCTTAGAATATGATGACTACAAAAGTAAATGATCAATGTTGGAGTGGATGTGTGAAAACTGGGACACTAATGAATTGTTGATGGAGTTGTGAACGGATCCAAACTTTCTGGAGAGCAATTCAGAATTATGTTCAAAGGGCAATAAAACTTTGCATTCCTTTTGATCCTTCAATAACACAAATGTGTCATAGACCTGAAGAGATCATGAAAAAGGATAAAAATACACATGTAGCAAAAATATTCATTATCAACTCTTTTTGTAGTGACAAAATTGGAAATTAAGGGGATTTCCATTAATTGAGGAATGGTTGAACAAACTGTGGTATATGTATGTGACAGAACACTATTGTTAAAGGGAAAATCGTGCAAGATGTGATTTCAGAAAAGCCAGGAAATATTTTCATAAATTGATGTGGAGTGAAAAGAGTAGAATCATAACACTAACAGCAATTTGGGGTGATGATCAACCATGCGTGACTTGTTAATTTAAGTACTGCAAAAATCAAAGACAATCTTAGAATACTTGTGAGAGAAAATACCTTCCATATCCAGACAAGGAACTATGGAGTCTAAATGAAGACCAAAGCTTATTATCTGCAATTTGTAATGCTTGTCTCATGTATTTTGCCATCTCTCTCTCTCTCTCTCTCTCTCTCTCTCTCTCTCTCTCTCTCTCTCTCTCTCTCTCTCTCTCATGTTTTCTTTCTTCTCTCTGGACTCTATTCTACTATCATACCATGATTAATATGGATCTATGTTTAGCAGAGTTACAAATTGTAGAGTCTATAAAATATTGTGTTCTAAGTAAAAATGTAAATGTAAAAACTCAAAACCTTACCAGAAATTATTGGTAAAAACTTCCATTGTATGTAATTGGAAAAACAAATAAATGCTTATATATGTATATACATATATACACATCAGCACACATACATATATAACACACACACATATATATTCAAATACATATGCAAGTATATGTATGGATAGAAAATTCCTGTTTGCAAGTGGAAAGTCAGCTATTTACTGAGCTGAAAATAATGAGAAAATATAAGATATTTCCAGAATATATTCAACTAGTTAATACAAATTTCCCAAATTTTCTCCAGTCTAATGATGACTATCAGCTCTGCAGATTTATGTGGCACTAAGTGATATGGCCAGAAAGAATCTAGACATGAATTTTACTGATTATGATGTTCTTGGCAAGAAGCAGAAGACCTTAGGAGCACAGGTGGTGTTGTCATCACTGCTGCCAGTGGAAGTCAATGGCTCTGGAAAAGAGAGAGACAGATTTGGAAACTGAACAGCTGGTATAGAAGATAGTATCTGGGAATGGTACTTAAATATGGCACTGTGACTTAAAATATAAAATGATGGGGCGGCTAGGTAGCGCAGTGGATAAAGTACCAGCCCTGGAGTCAGGAGTACCTGGGTTTAAAACCGGCCTCAGACACTTAATAATTACCTAGCTGTGTGGCCTTGGGCAAGCCACTTAACACCATTTACCCTGAAAAAACCTAAAAAGAATAAAATAAAATAAAATATAAAACGATAAGCTCTTGGCTAAGAATGGAAGGCACCTAAAGAGACTATATAAGAATATGATTTACTTACATTCTCATGAGCAAAAGAAAATTTGAACTGAAAAAGAAAGTATAAAATGACTCTCAATGCCTAAGAAGATAGCCATAATCCAGTAAGATTATTAATAAAGATAGCTATTAATTTTCAGGACACAAAATTTTGGAAAGTAACTACCAATTCAGCTCATAATCTCAGATGCATATAACTCTGACTAAAAATATGATGAACTAGAAATATTTATGCAATATGGAAGACATGGTTTCTTAGCTATCTCTGAAATTTGGGACACTGGAAAACAACTGAATATAATATAGCGCTTGAAGTTATACTTAACGAGAGTAATGGGTTTATAAAATCATTGAGGTTGGACTTAACTCTATGTTTACTAGAAATCATATATGTCCTATTCATAGATTCTATATAGAGGCTGAACATATGAAGAGAACTTACTCAATTTATTTAAAGATATATATGTGTGTGTATGTATTTATGCATGTGTATCTATATTATATACTTATATATTTTATAGACACCAGTGAAGATGTCAGGTGATTATTGATAAAGTAGATCAAATGATAATCCCAATTCCTTTTTATTTTCTTCAAATATTCCCATTATACTGGTTCTTGTCAATTTTCTTTCTAGAAACAGAGTAACTTAGAGGCATTTAACATCCACCTTACTATTGCTCTTTGAATGTGTTTAAAATGATTTTATTTCATAACAAAATTTCTTTGACTTATTTTCCTTTCCATAGAATTTTTTCAGTATTTTAATACTAGATAGTTATTAATGTCTCACAGGCTTTATTTTAAAGATGTTTGAAGGGAAATTCCATGAAAAACACAGTTGTGGTGCTTTCTCTGTAAAATCATATTGTCTCCTATACCCAGAGTATATCTAAGGAGTTCTTATTCATCATCATATATCTGTTCTATATAAGATAAGTAATAAGGGCTATTATCATTGCTATTTTAATTCATTTAATATTAAATATTCAGTATTTGAATTTTGGCTTTACAATCTTATAAAATATGTTTTTCCTCTTCTTGTTCTATAGTATTTTTATTTTTCTATACATCTATTGCCATTTTTTCTAATTGGAGTGGTAACAGAACATTGTGTGATTCTAGTTTTTAAAGAGTATAACACTATTATTTTTCATTAGATATTTTTATTCATAGATATTTTTATGCATTCATTTTTATTCATTTTAATTATTAGATATTTTGATGTATATACAGTTAAAACTACATATTCACCATTACTTTATTTCATAATTTTTATTAAAAAGAAATATAAATTTTGCACTTATCTTCTCATGTTTTACTAGGAAAATGATGCAAGTACAATTATTTTCAAATTTAAAGCAATGGATTATATTTAACTTACCCTGTGTCTGCTAACAACAAATTTATAACTATGAAAAAGAAAATAATGAGCAAATGATGTAAGAGTTGTCCAGTTGGAGAAAATTCAAAATGCCTTTATTTGGTATGTGGGTTTGGGATGGCATCTGATTTAAAAATAAACTTGTGTCTCTCTAAAGCAATTAAAAGAATAACTTAAAGCACTTCTTGGTCATCATAACATTAATCTATTGCTTAACTGGAGACAAAATCATTGATACTTAAATCCTAGATCTCATTTGAATCTTTTTGGAACTTGAATTTGGTCAAGTTTTTGCTTCTAATGCTAACTGTCAGTTCCTCTATTCCTTTAACAGCATCACTATCACTTTCTTTCATAATGTACTTCAGGATTTGAGAAAGATATAATTACCACTTTCAACTCAAATACCTCAGGTTCCTTCACTTTAATAATATCGGCAGTTTTCAGTTATAACCATGGAAGTTAGGGTTAGGAAAAATTAGAGGCTTTGTATTCCAGTGAAACATTCTAATTAATCAAAGATAATTTGTATTTGTTTATAATTGATAACCTTTCTAACTCCAAACCAGATGAATGACAGAATGTAAAGTTAAAATTTGTATATAAAATAGATAATTAATGATGAAATTTTTTAATGATTTTATTTATTTTGAGTTTTGCAATCTTTCCCCTAATCTTGCTTCCCTTCTCCCACCCCCAAAGAAGGCAGTCTGTTAGTTTTTACATTGTTTCCAGTGTATATACTGATCTAAGTTGAATGTGATGACAGAGAAGTCATATCCTTAAAGAAGAAAAATAAAGTCTAAGAGATAGCAAAATTATATAATAAGATAACATGTTTTTTTTTCCTAAATTGAAGGCAATAATCTATGGTCTTTGTTTAAAATCCACAATTCTTTCTTTGGATATCGATAATATTCTCCATTGCAAAAAAAGCCCAAAATTGTCCCTGGTTGTTGCACTGATGGAATGAGCAAATCCATCAAGGTTGATGATGACATTTTTTTAATGTGCATAAATTAAAAGAAGCTTATAATGTCAAAGGGAATATATTGAATTGTAATTCTATAGGCAAAAATGTTTTTTTCAGTTATATGTTTATGTGTGTGTGTATTACTAGATTTATAAATGAAATCAATGTATTATTTCCTTTACTTTTTTCCCAAGAAGCAATCTTGTCAAATAAATGAGGCATGCTTCCAACTATATCTATATATACCTCAATCCTTGAAAGCTCTCCTCTTTTGGATAAATGATTGGTTTGATCAACACTTATCAAGTTATTCTTATCCTAATAAACAAGAAAACACAGAGTATGCTTCCTTTCTGCATGTCCTCTCAAATTATCTTCAAGATTAATTATCCTTCTTGCACTTATTATCGATTAGTTACAATATATTGTACAGAGATGGCATGGTGCAGTGGAAAAATCATAGATTTAGAATCAGAGTTTATGAGTTGAAATCCCATGGTTGCTCCTATGAATCTCAAACCAGTCATTTCTCTTCACTGGGACCTCAATTAATCACTATGTCAAATGAAGGAGTTGCATTCTACGAATTCCAAAATCATTTCCATCTCAAAAGTTTCCTATGACCATTATCTTATGCTTATAGTTGCCACTAATCCTGTAATCCCAGCTAATACTGTTGCATTTTTTAATGTGGTTTTGACTTTGATAATATTTCTTTCTTTCTATTTTTCTCCTTGTCCCTCATAAGGTAATAATCTCAGGTTCCTAAAGAAAGTTAATTTTTCGACTATAGAGGTGTGGGGTTTTACATATATCCCATAAAATGCACTGTATTCCATAGTGCCTTTTAAAAATATTTTGCTTTACTTCATTTGATTTAGGAATAATCTGTTTCATGCTGAATGTTTTAAAAGTAATTTATTTAGTAATTCTTCTGGGTAAGGAGCAATTTTTACAACAAAGCTTAATAATGCTTTTCTACTTTTGTATATCTAAACTATTAATTATTTCTACTAATTCTGAATATGTGACGTTTGATGACTGAACTTTAGCAGGTAATTTAAACTTTCTGAGTGTCAGTTTCCTCAAATGCAAAATGAGATAATTAAATTAAAAAATATTCTGAGTCCTTTTTAGCTATAATTCCGTTAACCCAAGTCCTTGATATCTTAATAGAGACATTTTACCACAATAGAAACAAATGCTGGACCTAAACTTGAAAGAATTGAATCCAAATGCTGGAAAATATCCCTACTAATTTTGTGACCATAATTAAAGGATAGAAACAAAAGGAAAATAGCCTTAATCACTCATTCTCAGTTTCTATTAGGAATGGATGTTAATCCTTTTTTAGAACCTAGATAAACAAAGCTTTTTGTTGTGTTGAGTTTAAATAAATGTCTTACATAAATGCAAACTCATTATTTACCTTAACCTTTTTCATTTCCTAACCAAGTATTTCAGCATAAGTGAAAGCAACAATTCTCCCCTGTAAAAAGATAAATTTCAAACTAATTGTCGGACATCTTTATCAATTTGGAGAAAATTAACAGGGTTTTTTTTTCTTTTTTATTGAATTAATTGGGTTAGAACTTCTAAATTTTATTTTTCATAACATTGCTTGTAATTATAAATTTGATCAGTTGCATTATCTCCATTTTTCATTTACTGTATAAATTATTTTTTCTATTTTCTTTGGATTTTTTTAGAAAATTTTCTTTTGAAATAAAAATAAAGTATATTGACATGAAAGGCATGTATTAGTCATTTGCCAACTGTCCAACAACTGATTCTAATTCAATTTTTTATCTTCTTTAAAAACTGAAATATTGTTTTAATAAAACAACCTTATTAGAAACATTAGAAACATAATTAGAAAATTGTGATTGTGTTGACGTTCTCAGTGTTATGTATCATTTTAAATTATTTTTTTATAATTTTTAAAATAATTTTTAATTCTTCATAATAGTAGGAATCAATGATATTTTTCAAATATGTCTAAAATTTAAAAATATTAACATCTAGAAAGTAGAATATACTTTATCTTTTGAATTTTCTTTTGTAAGGCATTCCCCCTTTGACACATGGATGTTTTGGCTAATGAAATTTTTTTCCATTGTGTAAATATTTTATTTATTTATTTATTTATTTATTTAGGTGGTTTTGATGTTGCACCTTGATCCAAATTGGGTGTGATGAGAGACAAATCATATCCTTAAAGAGAAGTCTAACAGTTAACAAGATCAGACAAAAAGATATCTGTTTTTTCTAAATTAAAGGGAATAGTTTTTGAACTTTGTTCAAACTCCACAGCTCCTTATCTGGATACAGATGGCACTCTCCTTTGCAGACAGCCCAAAATTGTTCTGATTGTTGCACTGATGGAATGAGTGAGTCCTTCAAGGTAGAACATCACTCCCATGTTGCTGTTAGGGTGTATAGTGTTTTTCTGGTTCTGCTCATCTCACTCAGCATCAGTTCATGGAAATCCCTCGAGGCTTCCCTGAAATCCCATCCCTCCTGATTTCTAATAGAACAATAGTCTTCTATGACATACATATACCACAGTTTGCTAAGCCATTCCCCAATTGAAGGACATTTACTTGATTTCCCATTCTTTGCCACCACAAACATGGATGCTATAAATATTTTTGAACAAGTTTTTACCCTTTTTCATCATCTCTTCAGGGTATAGACACAGTAGTGGTATTGCTGGGTCAAAGGGTATGCACATTTTAGTTGCCCTTTGGGCATAGTTCCAAATAGCTCTCCAGAAGGGTTGGATGAGTTCACAGCTCCACCAACAGTGTAGTAGTGTCCCAGATTTCCCACAACCCTTCCAACAATGATCATTATCCTTCCTGGTCATATTGCCAATCTGAGAGGTGTGAGGTGGTACCTCAGAGAAGCTTTAATTTGCATTTCTCAATAATTAATGATTTAGAGCATTTGTTCATATGGCTATGGATTGCTTTGATCTCCTCATCTGTAAATTGCCTTTGCATATTATCATTTGACCATTTGTCAATTGGGGAATGGCTTTTTGTTTTAAAAATATGACTCAGTTCTCTGTATATTTTAGAAAGGAGTCCTTTGTCAGAATCATTAGTTGTAAAGATGTTTCCCAATTTACTACATTTCTTTTGATCTTGGTTATATCTGTGCAAAAGCTTTTTAATTTAATGTAATTGAAATCATCAAATTGGTTTTTAGTGATGTTCTCCAACTCTTCCTTAGTCATAAAATGCTCCCCTTTCCATAGATCTGACAGGTAGACTAGTCCTTGATCTTCTAATTTGCTAATAGTATTTCTTTTATGTCTAAGTACTGTAACCATTTGGATCTTATCTTGGTCAAGGGTGTGAGGTGTTAGTCTAATCTAAGTTTCTTTCATAATAATTTCCAATTATCCCATCAGTTTTTATCAAAGAGGGAGTTTTTATCCCAATGGCTGGACTCTGGGATTATCAAACAGCAGATTATTATAATCATCTCCCGTTTTTACACCTAGTCTATTCCACTGGTCCAGCACTCTATTTCTTAGCCAATACCAAACAGTTTTGATGACTGATGCTTTATAATATAATTTTAGATCAGGTAGAGCTCAGCCACCTCTTTTGCACTATTTTCATTAAGCTCCTGGCAATTCTTGACTTTTTATTTCTCCATATGAATTTAGTTACAATGTTTTCTAACTCATGAAAGAATTTTTTTTGGAATTTTGATTGGTAGGGCACTAAACAGATAGCTTAGTTTTGGTAGAATTGTCATTTTTATTATATTAGCTCTACCTATCCATGAGCAGTTGATATTTTCCCAGTTATTTAAATCTGATTTAATTTGTGTGAGAAGTGTTTTATAATTGTTTTCAAAAAGATTCTGAGTCTGTCTTGGCAAATAGACTCCCAAGTATTTTATATTTTCTGAGGTTACTTTGAATGGGATTTCTCTTTCTAGGTCTTCCTGCTGTATCTTGCTAGACATATATAGAAAAGTTGAGGATTTATGAGGGTTTATTTTATAACCTACAACATTGCTAAAATTGCTAATTTTTTCCAGTAGTTTTTTGGATGATTTCTTGGGATTCTCTAAGCACACCATCATGTCATCTGCAAAGAGTGAAATTTTTGTCTCTTCCTTCCCAATTCTAATTCCTTCAATTTCTTTTTCTTCTCTAATTGCTGTTGCTAACATATTTAATACAGTATTGAATAGTAATGGTGATAATGGGCACCTTTGTTTCACCCTTGATCTTATTGGGAATGCCTCCAGCTTCTCCCCATTGAATATAATGCTTCTTAATGGTTTCGGATAGATATTGCTAATTATTTTAAGGAGCAGTCCATTTATTCCTACACTCTAGTGTTTTTAATAGGATTGGATGCTGTATTTTTGTGAAAAGTTTGTTCACCCTCTATTGATATGTTCATATGATTTCTGATAGGTTTATTATTGATATAATTGAGTATACTAACAGTTTTCCTAATATTGAAGCAACCCTGCATTCCTGGAATATATCCTACTTGATCATAATGTATTATCCTAGTGAAAACTTGTTGAAATCGTTTTGCTAAGATTTTATTTAGGATTTTTTGCATCTATATTCATCAGGGAAATAGGTCTATAATTTTCTTTCTCTGTTTTAACTCTTCCTGGTTTAGGTAACAGCACCATATTGGTTTCATAGAAAGAGTTAGGCAGAGTTCCATCTTTCCCTATTTTTCTAAAGAGTTTATATATAATTGGAACCAATTATTCCTTAAATGTTTGGTAGAATTCACTTGTGAATCCATCAGGCCCTGGAGGTATTTTTTTAGGGAGTTCAATAATGGCTGGTTGAATTTCTTTTTCTGAGATAGGGTTATTTAGGTATTTAATCTCTTCTTCATTTAACCTGGGCAATTTATATTTTTGTAAATATTCATCAATTTCACTTAGATTATCAAATTTATTGGCATAGAGTTAGGCAAAATAATTTTGAATTATTACTTTAATTTCTTCCTCATTGGTGGTAAGTTCACCTTTTTCCTTATATTATACTAGCAATTTGGTTTTCTTCTTTTTTTTTTAATCAAATTGACCAGACGTTTATCAATTTTATTGGTTTTCCATAATACCAACTTTTGGTTTTATTTATTAATTCTATAGTTTTTTTTGAATTCAATTTTATTAATTTCTCCTTTAATTTTTAGAATTTCTAATTTGGTATTTGATTGGGGATTTTTGATTTGTTCTCTAATTCTTTTAGTTGCATGTTTAGTTCATTGATTTCCTCTTTCTCCACTTTATTCATGTAAGCATTTAGAGCTGTAATATATCCACTGAGAGTTGCTTTGAATGATTCCCATAGGTTTTGGTATGTTGTTTCATTTTTATCATTATCTAGAATAAAATGGTTAATTCTTTCTATAGTTTGTTTTTTGGCCCACTCATTTTTTAAAATGAGGTTATTCAGTTTCCAATTCGTTCTGGGTCTATATCTCCTTGGCCAAGTATTGCATATGACTTTTATTGCATTGTGATCTGAGAAATATGTATTCATTTTTTCTGCCTTTCTGCAGTTGATCATTAGGTTTTTATACCCTAGTACATGCTCACTTTTTGTATAATTTCCATGTACTGCAGAGAAAAAGTTATATTCCTTTCTATCCCCATTCAGTTTCTTCCATAAGTCTACCATATCTAATTTTTCTAACAATTTATTTTATGATTCGATTTATCTAGATCTGAGAGTGAGAGGTTGAGGTCTCCCACTAGTAGAGTTTTGCTGCCTATGTCTTGCTGTAGTTCTTTCAGGTTCTCCTCTAAGAAGTTGGGTGCTTTCCCACTGGGTGCATATATATTCAATATTGAAATGACGTTATTGTCTATGGTACCTTTTAGGAGGATAAAGTTTCCTTCCTTATCTCTTTTAACTCTATCTCTTTTTGCTGCTGCTTTATCTGAGATAAGGACTGCTACCCCTGCTTATTTTTTTACTTCAGCTGAAGCAAAATATATTTTGCTCCAACCTTTTACCTTTATATGTATCTCTCTGCTTTAAATGAGTTTCTTGTAAGCAGCATATTGTAGGATTCTGGTTTTCAATCCACTCTGCTATTTGCATACGTTTTAAGGGAGAGTTCATCCCATTTGCATTCAAGGTTACAATTACTAATTCTTTATTGCCCTTTGTGCTATCTTCCCTCTATTTGTATTTTCCCCCTACCTCCCCCCCTTAATCCATATTCCCCAGTATTTTGTTTCTGAATACCACCCCCTTCAGTGTGTTTGCCCTCCTATATCACACCCTCCCCTTTCTTTCCCTTTCCCTTTCCCCCTTTCCCTTCTCTTCCTTTTGTTATTTCCCCATTTCCCCCCACTCCCCTTCCCTTTCTCCATACCCCCTCCACTTTTCCCCTTTTAATACTTGAAAGGTTAGATGTTTTATACGTTAACTGAGTATATGTAGGTTGACTTTAAGCCAAGTCTGATGAGAAGAAGATTCAGGTGATTCTCCTCTGCTCCCTTCTTCCCCTCTATTAGCATAGGTTTTTTTGTACCTCTTAGTGTAATGAGATCTACCCCATTAAATCCCCTACATCCTCCAATGTCTTTCCTGTCCCCCTTTTTAAGGAGGTAGTGTTTTTAGATCACTCTAATTCATAGAAAATTCTGAGTGTCTGTCCCTTCTAGTTCAGAATATTCTATCCAGTAGAATCAAAATTCCTGAGAGTTATTAGAGTCTTTCTCCCAAGTGGGGTTAAAACCAGTTACGTCTTTTTAGATAGCAGTCTCATGGATAGGTCATGAATGTCCATCATTTCTGGCTAGGTATATTCTCTCTGTTAGAGTTAAAATTCTCAAGATTTATGAGAATCTTTTTTCTCTCATGCTAGAATATAGCCAGTTTTAACTTACTGGATTGCATTTTTTTCCTTTTACCATCCACCCCCTTTCTTTTACCTTTTCATATGTCTCTTAAGCCTCCTGTTTGATATCCCAATTTTCTGTTTAGCTCTTGTCTTTTCATCAGAAATTTTTGGAATACTTTTTTTAGGTTTTTTTTATAAGGCTTGCCGAAGGCCACACAGCTAGGTAATTATTAAGTGTCTGAGACCAGATTTGAACCCAGGTACTCCTGACTCCAGGACCAGTGCTTTATCCACTACACCACCTAGCTACCCACAATGTATGGAATTCTCCCATTTCATTAAATGTCCATCTTTTTCCCTGGAAGAGAAGGCTCAGCTTTGTGGGAAAATAGATTCTTGGCTGCATTCCAAGCTACCTTGCTCTTTTAAATATATCATTCCATAACCTTTGATCCCTTAATGTTAATGCAGCCAGGTCATGCATGATCCTTACTGTGGCTCCTTGATATTTAAATTATTTCTTTCTGGCTGCTTGTAGGATTTTCTCTTTTATCTGATAGTTCTGCAGTTTGGCCACAAGATCCCTTGGTGTTTTCATTTTAGGATCTTTTTCTGGTGGGGATCGATGTACTCTTTCAATAACTACTTTTCCCTCTAATTCCATTATATCAGGGCAGTTTTCCATCACTAGATCCTGTAATATTAAGTCCAGGTTTTTTTTTCTTTTCAGTGTTTTCGGGAAGTTCTGTAATTTTTAGGTTGCCCCTCCTTGATCTATTCTCAAGGTCAGCAGTTTTGTTAATGAGGTATTTTACAAATGCTTCTATTTTTTCTATTTTTTGATTTTGTTTAACTGACTCTTACTGTCTCATGGAGTCATTAGTTTCTGTAGGCTCCATTCTTTTTTTGGGTGAGGAGTTTTCTTCATTAACCTTTTGCAACTCCTTTTCCAATTGGTCAATTTTACTTTTGAAATAGCTTTCCATTTGACCAATTGAGGTTTTGAGAGAATTAATTTCTTTTGGCATTTGCCCATTTGAAGATCTTAGAGAATTATTCCAATTTTGTATTTGTCCAATTGAGGATCTGAGAGATTTATTCTCATTTTGTATTGGTCCAATTGTACTTTCTAAGGTTTTGTTTTCTTGTTTCAAGGTATTAATTGTCTCTCCCAAATTTTTAAGCTCCTTCCTTATTCCTTCAATGAAGTCTTTCTGTGCTGAACACCAGATTGCATTCTACTCAGAGGTTCCAGGTCTCTCTGAGTTAAGGTATTTCCCTTCCAAGAATTTTTCTATGGATCCACCTTTCCATTGACCCTTTTTCATTTTCCTAAGACCTGAGTTTGGGAGGGGTTGGTGCACAGGGGCTTGGGATCCCTAAAGGCTTTACACCTAGAGTGCAGTTTCTCTGGATGGCCAGTAGAAGGTGTTGGTTGCTTTCTCTGGAGTGTCTGTGACTTTGATTGAGGCCTTTTCCCTTTGCTTGAAGGGAAGAGTTGGAGCTATTGAATTCTTTTGCCTTAAATCAATGGTGGACTTTATCTTGGCCTGAGGTCATTCCTCAGCTGGGCTGGTTCTTCTTCTCACACACCTGGGCCTGAGGCAGAAGTAGTTTGCATTTGTTTGTTAGGGAAGAAGTCTAATTTGTAATGGGACTCTGACCACAGACCAGAGGAGCCCAGGGATGGCAACCAAGCATTTTCTGCTCCAGAACTCTCCCCCCCAGCCCTGTCCGCAAGCTCCCAGGGGACAGCACCAACACCAGTGCCTCTGCTCCCCAGCTGAACCAAGGCCCTGCCATATAGCCCCACTGCAGATCCAGCAGGTCCAGCTTTGGGCCCTCAGACTCCTGGTTCCAATTCAGCTGTTAATCTGTTTGATTCCGACTGATCCTCCCTCTGAGCCCAGAATTACCCACCCAAATTTGGCCAAAGCTGCTGCTGGAAAAAAATCCTGAGGTAGATGTTCTTTCTCCTGGCTTTTCTTTCTGGGTTTTGTGGGTCAGATTTCTTTTAAGAGGTTTGTTTCATGTGATAGATGTGGAAGAGATCAGGAGACTTTAGAACTGTGCCTGTCTTGTCTCCGTCATCTTGGCTGGAAATCTCTTGGCTAATGAAATTTAAAGGAAAAGATCATTTATGTGATAAAAGCAGCTTACTATTTGCCCTTCATTCTCAAAGTAGCTTAAATCATTTATGAAGACAAGGAGGAAATTGCAATTCAAATAAATGTGCTTGTAAAAGATTTTTGAAACAGCTCAATTCTACTGGTAGTGAATGAAGGCAGGAAAAGTACATTGTAGTGTGGTCCATCAGCATATCTGCATATGACTCCAAAATTCTGAGGAAACTAATAATCAAAAAATTTTGGGGAGGAAATGTGGGAAATAAGACACACTGAATATTAATTGTATTTGTACTCACTTTTTCAACAGGAAATCAAGATGTGTCTCTGGAGTTCCTAATTGGATGCACTATGAGATGCACAAGAGAAAGAAGGTAAAATGAGAAACAAGACATTAGGTGAATAGAAAAGATACACAAGATACACACCTGGAGAGAGAAATGTATTTCAGACTCTAAATTTCTGTTAAAAAAAGAAACAAGGGAATAAAGAAATGGAGAGGACTAATGTATTGTGCTAAGTTATATGAGAAATCTGATGAGACCTTTGAACATCTTGCAGCTGCTAGGAATTTACTGAAGGAAGTGGATGATGGACCAGTGTCAAGTGTTGGTTAAAGGAGAGATTGGAGAGAGAGAGAGAGAGAGAGAGAGAGAGAGAGAGAATTAAAGAATCAGATAGAGAAAGACAGACATATAGAGGGAGACAGAGAGACAGGAAGGAAGGAAGGAAGGAAGGAAGGAAGGAAGGAAGGAAGGAAGGAAGGAAGGAAGGAAGATAGGAAGAAAATAGAAAGGTACACAAGTTGAATTTATAAAAATTTAATCTATATTACTTGTCTTTATCATTTAAGTCAGGACAAATGGCAGAAAAAAAATAATGAGGCCCTGATTTATAGCTTTTATTGACTTCTGAAGTGAATGTATTCATACTGAACATTTAGCAATAAAATTTGACTCTCTGAGCAAATGAAAGCTTACTCCAGCATCCCACTTCAGCAAAATCTGCTGTTTGAAGAGTTTGTAGCTCTTCAAAACCTTCTAAAATAAAGTTAGAGAGCTGTTGAAGGACAGGTAAGTCCTGAAGAGTCTCTGGAACCTGACTGAGAAAAGTAGAACCGTATTGCTTCACAAAAACATGTTACTTAATTAAATGCCATCTACAGTCTAAGACAGGAACCTCATCAGAAGCTTAAATATGAAATTTCATATTGTTTTTATTTTTGACATTTTTTGCTTCTACTTATTTGGTTTTCCTGACCTGAAAGGGTTTTTCTTTTCCATATTTGCAACTGTTGAAGTATATCTATTTGTCTGTTAGTCATAGCATTATACATGTTATCTCTTTTTGAACCTTTACTTGCCATAGGACTGAAGTTTGTTAAAGTTCTCTTACTTTATCCCTCAGAACCATAAGAAAACATAACTAAAAGAATTTTCAATTTTGTTTCTGACATAAGAGTTCTTCTTTTACTTCTGCTATGGTCACAGTGCCCAGTTGAGGAAACAACTGGAAAACTGGAGGGCGCAGATTTGGAGCTACTGTTTCACTGAAAGAACATTAAGCTACTACTTTCCTAAAAAAAGTTGAATAACACCACAGTGATCAAACAGTTTCAGTCATGATTTTCTACAATAGATGAGTGGAGAAGCACAGTTGAAAGAGGATCAATTGGACATTAAATAGCCTGTCCCTAAAAAGATACCATAACTAGGTTATAGTTATGAATTACTCCTCATATAAGATTTCACTACTGATGACTCAAGACTAGTTAATTCATTAAGGTTCTGGCAACTCTCCATTGTGGATATTGTGTACAGCTTTGGAAGAGTTTAAAACAGAGTTCATGGTTATATTAATATTTTGACCACTCCTATGTTTGCCTTCTGTTTTGAAATAATTTTTATTATTAATCATTACTATTGATACTTTTAACTTCTTGTTTAGTAAATGTTTTATGTTATAGAATTTATGACATCATAAGGTACCGATTTCTTAAAATTTAAAGCACATTTGATGATCAGAAACTACTTTGTTGGATAATATTAAAATATTTCCCTCCATTCAATCTCCATTCCAGCAATGGCTATTCTTAGGAAAATGAGACTGAACAATTTCTACGTGTTGCAAATCTATGTGGATACCATGCTAAAAGAAATTAGGAGTACAGGTAGGGTAACTAATCTAGTACCAAGCAAATAAGAGCCTGTACAGAATGTTGGTGCCATTTCAATACTAATTCTGTGTTTCATATTTTGATATTGAAGTGTTAACAATTCTAATTACAGTATTTGTATTTCTTTCTTTTTTCTTTTTTTCATAGATCTTTTTATAAAAAGAAAGATATTATTTATTTAGAATTTTACAATTTGCCACTAATCTTGCTTCCCTCCCCCTACCCCCAATAGAAGGCAGTCTCTGGGTGTGTACATTGTGTCTATGGTATACACTGATCTAAGTTGAATGTGATAAGATACAAAACATTCTTAAGAAGAAATATAAAGTATAATAGAGAGCCAAATTACATAATAATGGTTATTGTTGTTTTGATTGGTTTCTTTGTTTTTAAAATTAAAGGTAATAATCTTGGGTCTTTGTTAAAACTCCAAAATTCTTTCTCTGGATACAGATGGTATTCTCCATCATGGATACACCTAATGCACTGATAGAATGACCCTCACCCCATGTTGCTGATAGGGTGCAATGTTCTTCTGGTTCTGCTCATCTTGCATCAGTTCATGCAACTCCTTCCAGGCTTCCCTGAATTCCAATGCGTCCTGGTTCCTAATACAACAGTAGTGTTCCATCATATACATATACCACAATTTGCTAAGCTATTACCCAATTGAAGGACATTTACTTGATTTCCAATTATTTGCCAACACAAACAGGGCTGCTATGAATATTTTTGTACAAGTGATGTTTATACCCTTTTTCATCATCACTTCAGAGTATATACCCAGTAGTGGTTTTGGTGGATTAAAGGGTATGCACATCTTTTTGCCCTTTGGGTGTAATTCCAAGTTGCTCTTCAGAAAGATTGGAGGAGTTCACAGTTCCACCATCAATGCTTTAGTATCCCAGATTTCCCACATTCCTTCCAATATTAACCAATGTCCTTTTTGGTAATATTGGCCAGTCTGAGAGGTGTGAGGTGTTACATCAGAGATGCCTTAATTTGCATTTCTTAAATAATTTGTGATTTAAAGCAATTTTTCATATGGCTATGGATTACTTTGATTTCCTCATCAATAAATTTCCTTTGCATATCCTTTGACCATTTGTCAATTGGGGAATGACTTGTTTCTCTTTTAAAAAATTGAATGAGTTCTCTGTATATTTTAGAAGTGGGTACTTTGTCACAACACTAGTTGTAAAAAATTGTTTCCCAATTTACTACATTTCTTTTGATCTTGGTTACAGTGGTTTTGTCTGTGCAAAAGCCTTTTAATTTAATCAGAATTATCTAATTTGGTTTAAATGATGTTCTCCATCTCTTGCTTGGTCATAAACTGCTTCCCTTTCCTTATATCTGATAGGCAAACTATTCCTTGATCTCCCAACTTGCTTATAATATTTTAAGTAAATTTCTGTATTCATTTTAATCTTATCTTGTTATAGGATGTGCAGTGTTGGTCTGATCCAAGTTTCTGCCATACTAACTTTCAGTTCTCCCAACAGCTTTTATCTCAATAGCTGGACTCTTTGGTTTTGTCAAATGGCAGATAACTATAATTATTTCCTGCAATTGCATCTAGTCTATTACACTAATCCACCACTCTGTTTCTTACCCAATACCAGGTATTTTTGATGAATGATACTTTACAATATAATTTTAGATCTTGTAGGGCTAAACCACCTTCTTTTGCACTTTTTTAAATTAAATTCCTAGATATTCTTGAATTTTTCTTTCTCCTTATGAATTTATTTACATTTTTTTCTAAATCATTAAAGTATTTTTTGGAATTTAGATTGGTAGGGCACTAAACAAGTAGCTTAATTTTGGTAGAATTGTCAATTTTATTATATTAGTTTGGCCTATCTGTGAGCAGTTGATATTGGAACAGTTATTTAAATCGGATTATAGTTATGTGAAAAGAGTTTTATAATTGTTTTCAAAAATTTTATGAGTCTACCTAGAGTCCCAGGAATTTTATATTGTTTGAAATTATTTTGAATAGGAATTCTCTTTCTAGCTCTTTCTGCTGCATCTTGCTAGTCATATATAGAAATATTGTATATTTATGAGGGTTTATTTTATATCTTTCACTTTGCTAAATTTTCTAATTATTTCTAACAGTTTTTAGATGATTTGGGGGATTCTCTAGGTATACCATAATGTCATCTGCAAAGAGTGATAGTTTTGTCTCTTCCTTCCCATTTCTAATTCCTTCAATTTCTTTTACTTCTCTTATTGTGGAAGCTATAATTTCTTAAATTGAATATCTATGGTAATAATGGGTATCTTTGTTTCACCCCTGATCTTATTGCAAATTTTTTTAGCCTGACCCCATTGCATATAATGCTTGTTGATGGTTTCAGATAGATACTATGTATTATTCTAAGGAACAATCGATTTATCCCTACATTCTCCAGTGTTTTAGTAAGAATCAGTGCTATATTTTGTCAAAAGCTTTTTCAGCATCTATTGAGATGATCATGGGATTTCTAATAGGTTTGTTATTGGTATAATTAATTATTATAACAGTTTTCCTATTATTGAACCAACCCTGCATTCCTGGCATAAATACTACTTGTTCATAATGTATTATCCTAGTGATAATTTGTTATACTTGTTTTGCTAAGATTTTATTTAATATTTTTGCTTCTTTATTCATCAGGAAGATAGATCTATAATTTTCTTTCTGTGTTTAAACTCTTCCTGGTTTAGGTATCAGCACCATATTAGTGTAATAGAAAGAGTCAGACAGAGTTCTGTCTTCACCTATCTTTCCAAAGTGTTTATATAGAATTTGCATCAATTATTCCTTAAAGGTTTAATAGAATTCATATTTGGTTTGATCAGGCCCTAGTAGACTTTTTCTTAGGGTGTTCAAACTTGTTGGATTTCCTTTTCTGAGATAGGGTTACTCAGTCATTGAATTTCTTCAATATTTAACCTGGGCAGCTTATATTTTTGTAAATATTCATCCATTTCAAATAGATTATCAAATTTATTGTCACAGAGTTGGGCACAATAATTCAGAATTATTACTTAATTTTCTCCTCATTGGTGCTTATCTTGCTGTACTCTAATTGCTAAAATTTTATTTAAGATTTTTGCATCATTATTCATTAAGGAAATTGGTCTATAATTATCTTTGTTTTGGTTCTTCCTGTTTTAGGCATCAATACCATGTTGGTGTCATAAAAGGAGCTGGTAGAACTCCTTCCTCTCCTATTATTTTTCAATAGTTTATGTAGAATAGGAATTAATTGGGGGTGGCTAGGTGGCATAGTGGACAAAGCACCAGCCCTGGAGTCAGGAGTACCGGGGTTCAAATCCTGTCTAAGACACTTAATAATTACCTAGCTGTGTGGCCTTGGGCAAGCCACTTAACTCCATTTGCCTTGCAAAAACCTAAAAAAAAAAGAATAGGAATTAATTGTTGTTTAAATGTTTGGTAGAATTCACTTGCAAATCCATCTGAACCTGGAGACATTTTTTTAGGAAGTTTATTAATGGTTTCTTCAATTTCCTTTTATGAAATGGGATTATTTAAGTAATTTATTTCCTCTTCTGTTAATCTGGGCAGTTTGTATTTTTGTAAATATTCATCCATTTCACTCATGTTGTCCAATTTATTGGTATACAATTTGGCAAAATAGTTCATAATTATCTCTTTAATTTCCTCATCATTGGTAGTTAGTTCACCATTTTCATTTTTGATACTGGTTATTTGGCTATCTTCTCTCTTTTTTTAAAATCAGATTACCCAAAACTTTGTCTATTTTATTGGCTTTTTCATAAAACCAACTCTTAGATTTATTTATGAGACCTATTATTTTCTTCCAATTTTATTAATCTCTCCCTTGTTTTTCAGAATTTCTAGTTTGGTGTTTAATCAGGGATGTTTATTTTGTTCTTTTTCTAGCTTTTTTAGTTGCATACCCAATTCATAGATCTCCTCTTTCTCTATTTTATTCATATAAGTATTTAGATATATAGAGTTTCCCCTCAAAATAGCCTTGGCTACATCCCATAAAGTTTGGTATGATGTTTCATTATTGTCATTTTCTTTTATATAATTATTAATTATTTCAATTATTTCTATTATTTGCTATTTGATCTTATTCCTCCTGGCCAAAAGGTTACTACCTTTCCTGTTTGATTTTTTTTAATTTAAATTCCATTTTATTTTCACTTATACCTTCCCTTCCCTTTTATAAGTCCCTTCTTCCCTTATCTTCCCCTTTCCCTGTCCCCTCTTCCCTGTAGATTAAGTTACATTTTTAAGCCCAAGTGGGAATGTATCTTATTTCCTCACTGGGCTATATTTGTTGAATAGAATTTACTCAGCATTGGAGTTCTCCCTTAGTTCCCTCTAAATAAAAATCTTTGTTCCTCTTCCCTCCTATCTCTCAAATGCTTGATAAGCTCCTATTATTATCAAGATATCATCACAGATTGTTTGATAAGCAGCTCTGTCTCCTAACTTTCAGGTACACAAAATCCTCTTCACAAACCCAAAATACCCTCCAAAGTCATATCATTTCTAGAACTACTTGTGCCCCTCCCCCCTTGGCCTACTTTCTTTCCCACTTTACCTCCAGCTCTCCCTACCCAGGCTACTTAACCCCTTGCTAAATGAAGCATACTGATCTAATTAAGTATCTTGAAGATCTGTAAGTACTAGGAGGCTCTAGAGGTCTCACTGAGAACTTTACAAAACTTTGTAAAGTCCTAGAGACACTGCCCTCATTTAGACAAGGTGCTGAGCACCTTGTTATTAAAGCCAGCCAGAGTGTAATGAGATACTTAAGTTAAAGTGGACACTCCTGCTTTTTTTCAGGGATTTTTATCTCAAACATAGAGTTGTGATCTTTTGATACTTTCTCTGTGAGTGATTTTTCACTGATTTCTTCTTCAAACAAGACTTGTTTCCTTTTTTTCTGTAAAGTATTTTTCTATCCTGAGACCTCTTTTAACATTTTTTTTGTCTTTGTTGTTTTGCTGGGGATGGAATCTGATCCCTGGCTTGTCATTTTCCAAGATGTTGACTATGCAGTTCAGGTCTTGCTTTTGCAGAGGTTTGTTTCCTCCTTTCTATCTCAGTACTAATTTAGAATTGGTTTGTTCTCCAAGTCCTACCTTTTACCCTGGTTTTGCCAGAGTTCAGACTTTGTTTGGAGTTGGGATCCGCCCTGCTGGCTTTCTATCTAGCTGCTGGGACTTCTGCTGTTTTCAAACTGTTGGCACCTGGATTACGTTGTGACTAAAAGCCTCCTGCTGCCTTTCCCCTCTCTCCCACCTCCTGGACATGATTTTCACTTTTCCCTCCAAAAAGACAGATCTTCACTGAAGATCCTCCACAATTTCTACCTCTAAAAACCTCTCTGAATCTTCTCTCTCTTTTTTTGATGGCAACTGTAGCTTGAATGTCAGAATAGAAGCTTTATTTTTCTTTGGTAGGGAAAAGCTCTAAAAGCATGTTAGGTTTAATTGCCATTTTGGCTCTACCCAGGAAATCTCAATTAATTAAGTCTATCTTTCTTTGAGGAAGATCATATATATATATATATATATATATATATATATGTATATATGTATATATACATATATATGACTTTTAAGAATATTGATATTATTAGAGTAATTTAAAAAGCATTCTATTCAAAAAAGATTATGATGGTTCATTATTTTTGGTACAATCATATAAAAAGTCATTGATAGACAAGAAAGATGATACCCACCCAGATAGAAGGGGAAAGAAAGAAGAAAAGGGGAAACAAATTTCACTCAGAAAAAGATCCAAAAGGAAATTCTTGTGGGAAAATAAAGTGGGACTG
The DNA here is from genome assembly GCF_037893015.1 of Macrotis lagotis. Classification (NCBI taxonomy): domain Eukaryota; kingdom Metazoa; phylum Chordata; class Mammalia; order Peramelemorphia; family Peramelidae; genus Macrotis; species Macrotis lagotis. The sequence goes on along the minus strand of NC_133660.1, from coordinate 136,877,127 downwards.
GACAACATTTGATTTTCAGTCACATCTAATTTTTTTTCTAAAAAGAATATGTGCGTGTATATGTCTGTCTGTATGCCTGTGTGTCTGTGTGTATGTGTTTGTGTATACTATGTGGTGGGAAGTAGGAAGCAAATGGGATAAAGGTATGGACAGGGGAAATAACAAAGGAGAGAGAACATATCAAAGGAGGTAGTGGTTTACAAAAGCAGACTTCTGAATATGAAAAAATAAAAAAGTAAAAGCAACAAAGAAAAATAAGAAAATAGACTAGAAAGAAAAGCAAAATTAGTAATAATACCTATGAAGGTGAATATGATAAAAATACTCATAAAAAGATAAAAGAATAATCAAATGATTTACAATCAATATGCTTTATGTAAACAATGTTGTTTATAAGAAACACACATGAAACAAATACATAAAGTTAAAATTACGTGCTAGAGGAAACTCATTATGCTTCAGCTGAAATTTAAAAAAATAAACAGGACTCATAGATGATAAAGAAATATCAGTAACAAAGATATATGCACCAAATGATATGTAGTAAAAAAAAATAAGGAAAATTAAATGAATTACAAGAGGGGATAGGTATCATCTAAAGGACACAGAAGTACAAAAGAAAGAAATATATTTGTTTCTTTTTTTTCAGGTGAAACAGCAGCCCTCAGTTTAATATTTATTCTCATTTTGTACAAATTTTTTTACATTAATAAAATATTCTTGTTTAAGAGTAAATAAAATACACCCCCCCCCATAAATATAGACTTGCTTGAGCGTTAAAGTAAAGGGGAGAGAAAAAAATAAAATTTAAATAAATAATAGTAATAATTGTAGGTATGGCCAGGTGGCGCTATGGACGGAGTACCAGCCCTGGAGCCACGAGCAACGGAGCCCACATCTGGCCCCGTAGACCCAACAGTCACCCAGCCGTGTGACATGCAAGCCACCCAAACCCCCATTGCCCTGCAAACCCGCCCCCCAAAAAAGACGCAAAATAAAATAAAATAGTAATAATAGTAGGGGTGACTGGGTGGTGGATAGAGCATTGGCCATTGAGCCAGGACCACCCGGGTCCAAATCCGGCCTCAGACAACCAACAATCACCCTGCTATGCTGCCCCAGACAGGCCACCCTGACCCATTTACCCTGCAATCCTCCAAATAATAATAATAATAATAATAATAATAATAATAATAATAATAATAATAATAAATGTGCTTCAGTCTTTGTTCCAACACCAACACCTCTGTCATGGGTGGATCACATTCTTTATGGTAAGTCCATCTCAAAAGTTACTTCCATATTTTTACACCGTTGACATTGCTGATCACAACTCCCTCCTTTCGTATTTCTCCACTACCATGTGCTATATTTTCTCTCTCCTTTCACACTGACTCTGCTGTAGGGTCACTGAGTGGCACAGCAGACAGATCCCTGGTCCTGGGGACAAGAGGCCCTGAGCCCCCACACCACCCCTTAGGACCAGCATCCACCTGGCCCTATGGTCCTGGACAGGCCATCCAATCCAAGCCCCTTGCAAGAAGTAAAGAAGAAAAGATGTTATATCTGACTACTCTCCCCATATGGTCCATCCTTTCCTCCGTCACTCACATCACCCCCTTCCCCCTGTCCCCCTTCTCTCCTCCTTACTCCAGATGTCTATACCCCATTGAGTATATATGCTGTTTCCTCTCCCAGCCACCTCTGATGAGAGAAAAGATTCCCTCATTCCCCCCTTGCCTCCCCCCTTCCATATCATTGCAATAGCTCATTGTAATAAAGAAAAATCTTATTATATGAAATATCTTGGCCTATTCCAACTCTCCTTTTTTCCTTCTCCCATTACATTTCCCTTTTTTTCTATTGACTCCATTTTTACATCATATTTTATCTTCAAATTCAGCTTTCTCCTGTGCTTCAACTATACAAGCTCGCTCTACCTGCTCTATTAACTGATAAGGTTCATATGGGTATTATCAGTGTCATATTTCTATGCAGGAATACATGCAGTTCATCATCATTAAGTCCCTCATAGTTTCCCCCTCTCCTCCACTCTCTATGCTTCACCTGGGTCTTGTATCTGAAGATCAAACCTTCTGTTCAGCTCTGGCCATTCCAAAAGGAACATTTGAAATTCTGCTGGTTCATTGAAAGTCCATCTTTTTCCCTGGAAGAGGACATTCAGCCTTGCTGGGTAGTTCATTCTTGGCTGCATTTTAAGCTCTTTTGCCTTCTGGTATATTATATTCCAAGCCCTATGAGCTTCCAATGTAGTTGCTGCTAAGTCCTGTGTGATCCTGACTGCAGCTCCATGATATTTGAACTGTGTCCTTCTGGCTGCTTGTAATATTTTCTCTTTGACTTGGGAGTTCTGCAAATTGGCTATAATATTTCTAGGGGTTGGTTTTTTGAGATCTCTTTCTCAGCGGGATCTGTGGATTCTCTCCATTTCTATTTTGCCCTCTGCTTCTAGAATATCAGGGCAATTTTCCTGTAGTAATTCTTTGAAATTGATGTCAAGGCTCTTTTCCTCATCATGACTTTCAGGTATTCCAGTAATTTTTAAATTATCTTTCCTAAGTCTGTTTTCCATATCAGTTGTTTTTTCAATGAGACATTTCACATTTTCTTCTAATTTTTCATTTTTTTGTTTTCGAAGTATTGATTCCTGATTTCTGTTAAATTCATCAATCTCCCTGAATTCTATTCTTTGTCTGAAGGATTTGTTCTCCTCAGAGAGTTTTCTTATCTCTTTTTCCATCTGGCCAATTTTGCTTTTTAAAGCATTCTTCTCCTGAGTAACTTTTTGAAATGTTTTATCCATTTCACCTAAGCTGGTTTTTAGCATGCTATTTTCTTCAGCATTTTTTTTATTTCCTTGAGTAGGCTGCTGACTTCATTTTCATGTTTTTCCTGCATTTCTTTCATTTCTTTTCCCAGTGTTTCTTCTAACTCCCTCATTTGATTTTCAAAGTCGTTTTTGAGCTCTGTCATAGCCTCATCCCCATTTCTGTTTTTCTTGGAGTCTTTTGATGCAGGAGTTTCTGCTTCCTCATCTTCAGACTGGGTATATTGATTCTTCTTGGGATTATAGATAACGTATTTCTCAATGGTGTTCCTCTTTTTTCTCTGCTCATTTTCCCAGTCTAAGCCCATTTTTGGTGTGTGTCCTGAGCTTTTGGGATACTCCCACAAGGGTCTCACTGTATGAAGTTCTGTCCTCCCTCCTGGTCTGTGAATGACCATATGCATCCCCCTCTGCCATATAGCTGAGGTGGGGGTGGCCCTGCTGTTCTATGTGGAGGCCTAGAGTGCAATCAGGATCTGATTGTGGTCAGAGCCCCAGAGTCCTGTTCCAGGGGCAGAGGACAGGGATTTGCAGTCTCTCTCTCTTCACTCCCTTCCCTAGGTTCAATAGGTTCATGCCCTGAGGGCTCCTGCTTAGCAGCTCTGCCTGCTTCTGTTTCCTGGATCTGGGCTGCTGAAAGACCACATTGCTTGCTGTGTGCCCTGATAGCTGGGCTCCACGTGCTCACTCTGGCAGAGGTTCTGCTGTTCCACCACTTTGTGCCCAGTGCTCCCTGGGGTGTAGCTCAGGAGACTCCCCCGCTGCTGTGAGCTGTGGCTATCAGTGCCCTGGGGCTGCCTCCTGGAGTCTGAAGTTCTTTCAATCTGGTGGGCCACTCCTCCAGCAGGCTGCCCTTCTGACCCCAGGAAGCAGAGCCTTTCTGCTCTTTTCCAGGTTACCTTGAGTAGGAGAACAGCCTCACTGGGTCCCTCTGTGGGTTCTGTCTCTTGAAAATTTAGTAAGAGTCCTTAGCTTATGAGTTTTATGAGAGAGCACCTAAGACTCAATCCTTTCTTGTCACCATCCTATATTTGTTTCTTATCTGTGAAGTTACCTTAGTTTTTATCCACAACATTCATGAAAGAAAATATAGATTTCCCTGACCCCACAAAAAAAAGAAACCTCTAGAATGATACTGTATTAAAAAAAGATATTCTGCAATCTATGTTCAGACACTATCATTTCTATCTCTAGGGATTGATGATATCTTTTATCATTATTATAAAGTAGGTATTTGCAGGTAAGTCTTTCCAGTATTTACTGAGAGCACCCTTCTTACCATTTCTTATTGCATAATAGCATTTTTGGTAATCACATATCACAATTTGTTCAGTCATTTCTCAACTAATGGGCATCCACTTACTTTCCAATACATTTCCGCAATTAAAAAAAACTGTTATAAACAACCTTATACAAATAGGTCCTTTACCTTTTAATTTTCATCACTTCTTAAATACAGACCTAGTACTATCATTGTTAATTAAAAGGGCATGCATAGTTTAATAGATCTTTGCACATAGTTCCATATTGTTCTCTAGAATGTTTGAATCATTTCATATCTCCTTTTATAGTGAATTAATGGTAGCTTGTGGGGTAGGGTCAAGATTGTAACTTAAAGCCAGCATGGTCTCAGAGCTTTTCCCTACACAAAGTTTAATGAAGTTGTTGCCCATATATCAAAGCTACAGATGCCAACAAAAAAGACAAAATTCAAAGAAGTTTTCATTGGTAGACATCATGAAGGATCTTCATTGAAGGTCTATCTCTTTTGGGGGAAAAGGGAATGTAAAGTCCATCCAGACAAGAGAGCAAGAAACTTTCTTGGAGATTTTTAGCTACAATGGAATCCAGATTTTGACAGCTTGACAACAACATAGTTCTCAGCAGCTATATAGCACGCAAGCTAGGAGGGTCAGAACCCCAAAGAAAGTCTGATATCTGAGAACACTGGAGCAAAAGACAGGATTGAGTTGGTAACAAACCATTACATGGAACACAAAGGACAGAAAGGAAGAAACAAACATCTGCAAAAGTAAGGTGTCTATTGCATTAGAAAGCTATTGACCAGTGATAAGTCAAGAAACAGACCCCCAGTCCTAGCATAAAGAGCTTGGGTCTATACTTCTACTCCACAGGATGAGAGGTCAAACATTTTAAGAATAGCAAAAAAGCTGAAAGAGTACTCATTATCATGATAACAATGCCACCTCCAAAGAAGAAAACAATGAAAAATTTCCCAGCGGGGAAGTCTTAAGGGAGTCTCTGAATTGAACTCAAATCCAAAAGCTCATAGAAGATCTAAAAAATGAATTTATAAAGCAAAGAAGAGAGGAAAAAGAAAACTGGAAAAAAGAAATGAATGTCATGCAGAAAATTAATGAAAAATTGACCAAAGGAATCAACTCCTTTAAGAGTAAAAATAACCAAATGAAAAAATAATATAACTCTTAAAAAATAAAATCCATCAACTAGAAAAGGAATCACAAAAGTTAATTGAAGAAAATAAAATCTTAAAAATTAGAATTGAGCAAATAGACAGAATAAATCTATATACAAAGGCTGAAAAAACTGTGGAACATATTAAGTGCTTTTAGGAAAAATAAATGATTTGTAAAATAGATCCTGGAGAGATAATTTATGAATCCCATTCCCTCCTATCAGCAGTGAATACTGTACACACATGTTTGTGTTGCACATGCTAACAAAGTAGTCATTTTCAGGATGAGAAATGAGGATTGAGGGGAAAAGAAAGAAAACCATGAGATGGGAAAGAAATACAACAGAGATATGAATGTAGTGGTCTTTCAGATTCTGAAGGGTTTATTTTCTTTTTTATTGTTGTTTTGTTTTCATTTTCTTCCTCTGGATACTGATAACATTTCCATAGCTGGTCTCCTAGGGTTGTCCTAACTCTATGAACTGCTGAGAAGTTATCAAAGTTGATCAGCTAACAATTTTGTTGTTCATGTGTGCAATGTTCTCCTGGTTGTGCTCCGTTCATTTAGCATCAGATCCTGAAATTAATTCCATGCTTCTCTAAAATCTAACCATTTATGGTTTCTTACAGAACAATAGTGTTCCATAACATTAATATATGATAAATTGTTCAGCCATTACCCAATTGATGTGCATCTCCTCAATTGCAAAATTCTTTACCACTAAAAAGGAGAGTTGCTATTAATATTTTGGAACCTGTGCGACTTTTCTCATTTTTAATGCTTTCTTCTGGATATAGATCAATTTTTGGAATTGTTGGGTCAAGGGGAATGAAACTTTTTATTTCTCTTTGGGCATAGCTCCACATTGTTCTCCAGAAAAGTTGGATCAGTTCACAAATCCATCAAAAATTCAATAATGTCCCAATCCACTCACAAGCTTTCTAACATTGATCATTATTCCCTTTTTGTCCTTTTAACCTATGTTGTAGGTGTGAGGTGATGCCACACAGTTGTTTTAATTTGCATTTTCCTAATCCATAATGAATTGGAGCATTTTTTCTATTTTGGGAAGGGTATAATCTATTTGATTATCAATATCTTTGATTTCTTCATGTGAAAACTGTCTGTTTCTATGACCATTTTTCAAATGGAGAATGACTTACAACCTTATAAATTTGATGGAGTTCTCTATATATTTTATAAATGGAACTTTCACAACTTTCTGCTTTCCTTCTAATTTGAACAACATTGATTTTACACCCATTTTGGGAATGTATGTTTTCTTTCACAAGTAGAATTTATACAGAATTCATATTCTTCCCTTTTTGCCTCTATTTTAATAGGTCTTTGTCTCTCTTCATGTGGTCTTACTTACCAATGAATACCTAGCCTTCTCCTAGTATAAGTGTTCTTACTGTTTTAACCCTGATTAACCCTTGATTGTTTTAACCCTGTCTTGTACTTACAACTCTTTTGTCAAAATATACTCCTTTTTTCTGTCACGATAGAAGTGTAATTACCAATGTTTGGTTGTTTGATTTATTGATTTATAAGCAACATTCAAACCCAGAGTCTTTGTCCAAGTATATTCCTCTCATCTTTTCCATTAAAAATACTCTTTTTCAAGAGCCATAAACAATGCCAAATTATAATCAATTCATATTATACTCTCTTTCCAAGTATTCTCTACAGAAATACAATCCTTATTAGCTAAAGTTTGATATAAAGTAAAATAACTTCATGAACCATTTATACCAACCCATTTTAAGTGCATTCCCTGTAATTATAGCTAACTTATCAAGTAAAGCAAAATTATGCCATTATTTATTTATTACCAGACACTCCAAATACATGTTCTCCCTCTGTCCCTATGCTCCTACAATCCTCCTTAATGAAGCTATTAAGTAAAGCAAGGTCACTTCATCATCTATTAAACTCATACCCTCTATGAACAATGTGTTTATATTCAAACCTCATGATATAAAGTGATAGATAAAGCATCATAACGTTCATGATCAATCTCTACCCATGCATTCTCTCTTTAAATATGATTCTTTTAGCTATTCTAAGAGAAATGTAAAGCTCAAGAACTACAAGAATTGAATTTCTACTAAAGAATGCAGACAGTTTAAATATTTTGAGTAGCATTTTCCTCTATCCATTTACCTTTCAATACAACTTGAGTCTTGTGATTAAAGATCCAATTTTCTATTCAATTCTTGCCTTTTTCTCAGATAATTTGTAAATCCTCTATTGCATTGAAAATCCATCTTTTCCTCTTTAAGCTTATGTTGAATTTCAGGGTGACTGATCCTTGGTTCTTTCATCCTCTGAAATATCATATACCCAGTTCTTTGATCCTTTAATGGTGAAATTGATAAGTTCTGCGTGATCCTGACTGTGGTTCCTTTGTATTTAATTTTCTTCTTATTGACTGCTTACAATACTTTCTCCTTTAGCTGAGAATTCTGAAATCTGGTTATAATATGCCTTGGATATTGTATTCTGGGATTGCTTTCTGGGGGTATTCTGGGAATTCTTTCAAAAATATTTTCTTTTCTTATTCTATGATACTAGGGCAGTTCTTCATGATAATTTTCTGTAAGATTTTTTATCCTCTTTTTTTTTACAAGACTTTTGGGTAGATCAATAATTCATGAATTGTGTCTCCTGGATCTATTTTCCAGATCATTTGCTTTTCCTTAAATGTATTTTACATTTTCTTCTATTTTTCAGTCTTTTAATTTTGTTTGACAGAATTTTGTGACTCATAGAGTTTTTATTTTCCATTTGCCCAATTCTAATTTTTAATGTTGTTTTCTTCAGCTAGCTTTTATGCTTCCTTTTCCAGTTGATTGATTTTACTTTTAAATGAGTTGGTTTCCATTTCATTTTAATTCATTTTATTTTTTTACTGAGTTGCATTACATTACCAATTGTGTAATTATGCATTTTGATGACTGGTATTCCTTTTTCAGATGGGCAATTTCACTTTTTTGATTGAATTATAGTCTCTTTTCCAGTTGGAAAATTTTACTTTTTGATGTTACATTCTTTTTTAAGGGTAATTTTTAATTTTAAAGGGGTTTATTTCTCAATCCAATTTCTCATAATTCTCCTGTTTGACTCTCATTTCTTTTCTCTATTTTTCTTCTTCCTCTCTTCTTTAGTTTTAAAAAAATCCATTTTGTGTTGTTCCAAGAAGTCTTTTTGCATATGAGGTCAATTCATAAACTCCTTTGTGGAACACAGGTATGTATTTTGTTACCTCTTTCCTCTTTTAAGATGGAATGCTGTTTTCCCTATCAAGTTGGTAGTTTTGCATTTTTTTGCTCATTTTCATAGTTGTACTCTGCTTCTGGGTTACAGGGAGTGTAGTTCCAAGGTTTTATTTTGATTGGGATCTGGTCCCTGGCTTATTGCTTGCCAAGGTATTTCCTATGCTGTGTTTTTTTCTCTCTTCTTTATGCCAAAGGTATTGACAATGCAGTTTTTCATTTCTTGTATCATGGTAGCTCAACCCAGTCCTGCTTATTACATCAGGGTTCACAGGTCTCAAACTAAGTTTTACTAAAGCCAGCACTAGTTAGTATTTTTCCCTGAAATACAATTCAATTATTACACTACAGATTTTCTGACTTTCAGTCACAGGACAAAATAATATTTTTTTAAGAATCTGATTTTGTCAAGAGTTTATTGTGTATGAATAGATGTTCCTATATGTCTATTAACACAATAATTTAACTTTCTCTTTTAAAATGGGAAATCTTCATTTCCCAATACTTTTAAGGATTCAAGATGCACTGCACACTCTTCTCAAATAACTAGAAAAGTGATATGACTTTGATTACTCCAATTGGCTTTTAGTAAAATGTGATTTGAACTGCAATAATGTTCTACTTTTCATAGTCATCAACTTAAAGTAGTATGTTCCATCATGCTAGTCCTATCCCAGGAGATACAGGGCATGACAAAGTGCCTCCAATTTAAAAGAACTAAAAGTTTAAATGGCACCATCAAGAGATTAATTTCTTTCTAGCTTGATTGTTCAGATTCATTTTTTGTTTACTACCCATTAGGTAAATAATTAGTTTTAATGGAAAATGATATTTAAGGATGAACATAAAAGTAAAAAAAATGGGATAAGTAAAGATTTCTTAAAATAATAGTGTCATTTTTCAATTAGTTCACAATTTGTGAGTTTTTGCCCAGCATCTCAAAAGTATAATGAGGGACATTAGCAGCTATAATAAACTATGCATAATATGTAACTATCCAGGGCAAATAACTTCATCTTTGTCAAATAAGAAGTGAAAATAATACAGGGATTATTTAAGATGAATACAGTAAGGTATGGAACATGAGGGAAATTTATTTTTTAAGATTAATTTAGCTACTGATAACGTTATCACAATTTTGTGCTTTTTAAAATTTTTCCTGCTCTTGGACAAAACTCTAGTTATCCCAGTCTACTTATAGATCATTAACTATCTACAGAAAACCACAAGAAATGACTTCCTTTTTGAAAATAATTTGGATAAATTCCTAATATCTTGTTTATTTCAAAAAGTTTTTCTATATCAATAAGTTTATCTGATTCCAGAATTGGATGTGCTTTGCTAACTTTCTGTGACGTAATCTTTCAGAAGTTGTAACCCCTGGTTATTGATAAATTTGGAGGTGTTCATTATTTGTGAACTTTTTTATAATGAAAGTGAATTTGTGGTGAAGTGTAAAAGAATTGTTTTGTGGAATGACAGTAAACCTAGGTTTACAAGTGTTCTGTTGGAGATGACTCCATACAGACAATTATACTCACATCTGATGACCATAGTAACTTTGACAATGAGTAGTATAAGAAAATTAAAGTTAAAATATAGAATAAAAATAGTCTGAAATAAGTGCACCAAGTTGAGCATGGTCAATTTGAATTTTCAAATGAATTATATCATAACAAATGTTTTAAAAGCACTCTTTTTATATATTTTTTTATTTTTGTACAAATGATATTTTTATACATTACTAAAATATACTTATTCAAGAGTAACCATAATACACCCCTCCTCCCCAAAATATAGACACTTGAGCAATAAAGGAAAGGAAAGAGAAAAAAATTAAAATTAAAATAAAAGAAATAATAATAATAATGGGGACAGCTAGGTGGTGTAGTAGACAGAGCACTGGACCTGGGGTCAGGAGCACCTGAGCCCAAATCCAGCCCCAGATACCCCAAAATCACCTAGGTGTGTGACCTTGGGCAAGCCACCCCAATCCATTGCCCTGCAAAACCCCCCAAAATCCCAAAATAATAATTATAATAATAATAATAAAAATAATAATGATAATAATAATGGGGCAGCTAGGTGGCACAATGGACAGAGCACTGGCCCCAGAGTCAGGAGCGCCCAAGTTCAAAATTGGGCCCTGATACCCAACAATCACCTAGCTTTGCAGCCCTGGGCAAGCCACTCAACACCATTTGCTCCATATACCCACCCGCAAAATAATAATAATATTAATAATAATAATAAATAATTAATAATAATAATGATAATAATAATAATATGCTTCAGTCTGTGTTCCAACACCACCAGCTCTGTCATGAATGGATCACATTCTTTATAAGTCCATCACAAAAGCTACTTCCATATTTTTCCACTACTGCCATTGCTGATCACAACTCCCTCCATTCATACATCCCCACCACCATGTACTATATTTTCTCTCTTCTTTCACTTTTTCTTAAATGTGCTGTAGCATAGCTGAGTGACTCAGCAAACTGATCACCAGCCCTGGGGCCAAGAGGCCCTGACCCCACATATCACCCTTAAGGCCCAGCAACTACCGGGCCATCCAATCCCAGCCCCTTTTGCAAGAAGTAAAAAAGAAAATGTGTTATATCTGACTACTCTCCCCCATGGTCCACCCTCTCTTTCATCATTCACATCCCCCCCTTCTCTGGTCCCCCTTCTGTCCTTCCTACTATAGATGTCTATACCCCATTGAATATATATGCTGTTTCATCTCCTAGCCACCTCTGAGGAGAGAAAAGTTTCATTTATTCCTCCTCACCTTCCCCCCTTCCATATCATTGTGATAGCTCATTGTAATAAAAAGATCTTATTATATGAAATATCTTAGCCTATTTCACCTTTCCTTTTTCTTGTAAGAAAAACCATTACATTCCCTTTTAGACATTGACTCCATTTTTACAATATATTACACCTTCAAATTCAGCTATCTCCTGTGCTTCATCTATAAAATATCCTTCTACCTGCTCTACTAAATGAGAAGTTTCTTATGAGTATTATCTGTATTATTGTTTTATGCAGGAAAACATTTATCATCATTAAGTCCTCATATTTTACCCTTCTCTTCTACAATCTATGCTTCACGTGAGTCCTATATTTGAAGTTCTAACTTTCTGTTCAGCTCTGGCACTTTAACGGGAAAATTTGAAATTCCCCTGGTTCATTGAAAGTCCATCTTTTTCCCCTGGAAGAGGATCATCAGTTTTCTGGGTAGTTGATTCTCAGTTGTATTCCAATGTCTTTTCCTTCTGGAATATTATATTCTACCCCCATGAGCCTTTAATGTAGTTGCTGCTAAACTCCAGGATATTTTAATTGAGTCCTCCTGACATCTTGTAATATTTTCTCTTTGACCTGGCAATTCTAGAACTTGGCTATAATATTCCTGGGGGTTGTTTGTTTTGGATCTCTTTCTGGGGAAGATCAGCAGATTCTCTCAATTTCTATTTTTGCCCTCTGCTTCTAGGATATCTGGACAATTTTCCTCTAGGAATTCTTTAAAAATAATGTCAAGGCTCTTTTCCTGATCATGATTTTCAGGTATCTCAACAATTTCTAAATTGTCCCCTGAATCTGTGTTCGACATAAGTTGTTTTCTCAATGAGATGTTTCACAATTTCTTCTAATTTTTCATTCTTTTAGCTTTGAAGTATTGTATCTTGATTCCTCATAAATTCAGCAGCTTCCTTTAGTTCCATTCTACCTCTGAAAGATTTATTTTCCTCAGAAAGCTTTCTTTATTTCTTTTTCCATCTTATCAATTGTGCTTTTTAAAGCATTCTTCTCCTCAATAACTTTTTGAACTCTTTTCTCCATTTGACCTATGCTGGTTTTTAATGTTATTTTCTTCAGCATTTTTTGGATCTCCTTTAATAAGCTGCTGACTTCTTTTTTCATGTTTTTCCTCCATCTCTCTCATTTCTTTTCCCAATTTTTCTGCGATCTCCATTACCTGATTTTCAAAATATTTTTGAGCTTTGTCATAGCCTGAGCCCTATTTATGTTTTTCTTGCAGGCTTTAGATGCAGGAACTTGTATTCCCTGATGTTCAGATTGAGTATTTTGATCCTTTTTGGGATCTCAGACAATGTATTTCTCAATGGTGTTCCTCTTTTTATTCTCTTTACTCATTTTTCGCAGCCTATGTCTGCTTTTGGGGTTCTTTCTGCGCTTTTGAGTATTATTGGGACACCTGCACATGGATCTCTATGTATGAAGCTCTGTCTTGCCTCATGGTCTGTGAATGACCACAAGCACACCCCTCTGCTGTGCTGAGGTGGGGGGGCCCTGCTGTTCTATGGGGGACCTAGACTGTGATCAGCATCTGTATGTTGTCAAATCCCCAGAGTCCTGTTCCAGGTACAGAGGACAGACCTTAGAAGTCTCACTCCATTCCCCTACCTAGGCTGAGCATTCAATGTTCAGTTGGTTCCCTCTTGCAGCTTTTTCCTGCTTCCAGTTCCTGGATCTGGCATGCCATGGCCATGCTACTCACTGAGCACTGGGCTTCAGGTGTATGCTCTGGCAGATGCCCCGCCCCGCCCCACCGCTGATCTTCCAAGTTGTTGCTGGTGCTGCCCCGGGTGTAGGTCAGGAAACTGTTCCCACTGTCATGAGCCATGGCTCCCAGGGACCCTGGGGCTGCCTCCAGGAGGCTGAAGTTCATTTACTCTGGTAGGCCATCCCTCTGACCCTGTGGAGTGGAACCTTTCCATTATTTTACAGGTTACCTTGGGCTGTAGAACTGCCTCACAGGATCCCTCTGTGGGTTCTGTCTTTCGAAAATTTAGAGTCGTTATGAGTTTTGAAATATTATATATATAGAGAGAGAACCTAAGAGAGCCTCTTCTCCAGTTGCCATCTTGGCTCTGCACCACTAAATACACTCTTCATAAAAGAGGTAGACATTACCAAACTTGACAATTAATGAGTTTTTTAGATCATATACTATTGGGTCACATGAATGTTTTGAAACTTATCTCTTTAATGAACTATTGAAAAACTTTTTATCATATTTCTTAGAAGCAAAGTGATCATTGAAACTTATGCAAAGAATCAATAAATTATTCATGCTGCTGCCACTATTACTATGATGATGACAATCACCAGTTAGTAATAGAGGTAATAACAGTAGTAGTAGTAGTAATAATGATAATAATAATAATAATAATGAGGAGGAGGAGGAGGAGAAAGAAGAAATAAAGACACGACTTAAATAATAGTAGAGTTTGACCATAGTTATAGGCTACTTAATTTGACAAAGAAGAAAAGGATTAATTCATTCCTCAATAAGAGGGACACTAATTGGCAAATAGAGTGTAAAGCCTGAACTCAGGAAGACACATCTATCTGATTTCGATTCTGACATAAGAAACTTTTTAATTGGCAAGGGATGTGGGCAAGTCACTTAATCCTGATTGTCTTAGATTCTTATTTGTAAAAATGAACTGGCAAAGGGAATGGCAAACAGTTCCTGTATCTTTGCCAAAAATGTCCCCAATGGAGTTCATGAAGAAGCAGACATGGCTGAAACAATGAAACAACAACAAAGGATGTGCCAGATTCAGCTAAGAAAAACTGGTTGTTTAATTTTTAGTGTGATCATTTAGAACATGAATACTGACAAACACTACAAAGAAATATTGATTGTCTTCTTTTGTTGATAATTAGAACAGGGCCATTCAATCCATGACACATAAGCCAAACATATGTCATTGCTTAATTTTAAGGACTGTGAACTTTTCATGTATATTTAATAAAATAAAATTTGCCTAAAAATGTGAAAAAAATCTTATAGCATCTATGTTTGATCCATAGTTTGCCAGATGATAAAACTGTAAAAATTACTGTTAATTACATTAGTATTATAGATTAAACATGAAAATGTAGCATGAATACTTATTTTTCTTTGTTCATTTATCAGTAAGATATTGCCTAAATGGTGGAGATCCAAGTGAAATCAATTCATATGAATGAAACACCTAAGATCTCACCTAAGAATATGTCTATAAGAAGCATTAAATAGCAGAAAGCAATGTAATATAGGTTCTACATCTAGAACCCTACTAAAAATAGCTCTGTATTATTCTTGTTGTGAAAGAAGAATCACAATCAAACAGAAGAGAAAAAAATTATCAAAAATAACAAAATTTAAAAGACAATTAAGTCAAAAGAAAAAAACTGAAGATAGTAAATTTCTGTCTGCCTCTAAACTCTACAATTTCTTCTCTGGATAAGAATGGTATTATCCATCACAAATCTTTTAGTATTGTCTGATTATTTTGCCAGAGAATTGATCAAATCCATCAGAATTGATCATCACCCCATATTCTTGTTTCTGTGTATAATGGCCTTCTATTTCTGTTCATTTCACTCTGCAGTTCCTATACAAAAATCCCATCTCTCATGAATTTTTATAGAACAACAGTGTTCTATCAAATTCATATAAAATATTTTTTTCTGCCATTCCCTAATTGATAGGCATTCCTTCAATTTTCAATTTTTTGGGACTATGAAAAGAGCTGGTATAAATATTCTTGTACACATGGGTTTTTTACTCTTTTTTGTTATCTCTTTGGAATACAGATCTAATAGTTATATTGCTATATTAATACAATTTAAAAAGTAGTATCCTTATGGGCATTAAATTTGTTGAACAATGTAGTTTTTTCATAGAAATGCTTGAAACTTTGTGTCACATTTATGGGGGGAAAACCCCTGAACACCTTCTGTATTCCTAGCATGGCAGAATCAATAAGCTAGTAAAAGACATCAGATACTCTGAACATTTATAAAGTGACAGAGGAAAAATCAATAATAACAAAAACCCAGAATACAATTGAGAATTCAATGAAGAAATTATACAATAACCAGAACATCATAAAGAAAAAGACAAAATTAAAACAATAATATTTATTGCCCTTAATTGTCTGTAGATAACTGGCTAAACAATAGAATATTTTTAAAATAGATGTCATTTTGTCAAATGTTCATGAATTCTATTATATGAACAATGAGTACTTCTACAAAAGGAGAACAGAATCAAAGAAATAAGAAAGCAAAGGGGACTAAAATAACATGTATATATCATATCTTATATCTTGCTTGCTTTTAGAATTTTACAAATAATCATAGATCAGCTAACATTTCAATACTTTTATTAAGTTACTAAAAACAATGATCTCATTTTTTGTTATTCATACATATTTCACCCTTTGGAAGCCTATTTGGGGTTTTCAGGGCAAAGGAATTTGAGTGTTTTCCTTCTCCAGTTCATTTTACAGATAACTGAATTGAGGGAAACAGGGTTAAGTGACTTGCCCATGATCACACAGTTATTAATTCTCTGAGGTCAGCTTTGAAGTAATGAAGATAAATCATTCTGTCACCCAGTACTCTATTCACTAGCCATTCAATAATCCCATCCACTTGTGCTATAATTAGATAAACAACAGATTTTCAAGAATAATTGTACAATATGATTTGTGCTTGGGCAAATTATCTGAGTTCCATCAAATACAAGATGAGAAGAATTTTAAAAAGTATAATAGTAATAATAGAAACTGAAGTTGATATAATCATTAAAAGGTTTGAGAATATTTAAAACACTTTAAATCATACACATTTTACAACAAACTTGTGAGATAGGTATTCATAATTTTAGAATGTCTGATTTACTTCCATCAAAAGTGAACCTGAAATAAGTTAGGTATGTGTATATATTCACTTTTTAAAATTATTTTAAAATAATATATAATATAAAACCTATAGCTTATTTTCAAATTATCCTGATTGTCCTTTCAACCTCATCTATTGTATGTTTTTTTAAAAAAAAAGCCTCCCCTTCTTTCTCTTCTTATATTAATTGTAAAAAGAGAATGAAAACGTTAGTAGCAAGTATCATCAAACAAAAGGAAATTATTTAATGATGAAAGTCAAAAATATTTCTGGGTCTTTTACCCATCAAGCCTCTCTTAAGAGATGGGTAGTATTTTTCATCACAATTCATCTAGAAATGTGATTGGTCTCTGATTTGAACAGAATTCTTAAATCTTTCAACTTGATGTTCTTTACAATCTTATACATTTATAAGTATTCTCCTGATTCTACTTACTTCTTTCTACATCAATTCTTGCAACCTATCATTCACTGAAATCACCTTATCATTTCATACAGTACAATATACTTCTCCTTAGAACTACCACCCTAGAAGAAGTTAAAACATGCAGGTTCCTAGATGTCACCCTGAAAATAGTTGTTTAAAATCTGAGAGCAGTGGCAGACAGTAGTCTCTATCCTGGAAGCATAGCCTCATATTATTGTTTTAATTTCTAATTTTTTCCAATTATATATAAAGATAGATTTCAATATTCATTTTTTGTAAGATTTTAGGAAACTTATTTTCTCCTTCCCCACTTCCCTCTCAGTATTCCATGACAGAAAGTAATTATTGATATCCAAGTACAACTATGTTTATTTAATTTATATTCTTTTAAAGATTTTATTTATTTTGAGTTGTACAATTTTTCCCCAATAATGCTTCCCTCCCCCCATACCCCACAGAAGGCAATTTATCAGTTTTTACATTGTTTTCATGCTATACATTGATCCAAATTGAATGTGATGAGAGAGAAATTATATCCTTAAGGAAGAAAAATAAAGAATAAGAGATAGCTAGATCAGACAAGAAGATATCAGGTATTTAATTCCTAAATTAAAGATAATAGTCCTTGTACTTTGCTCAAACTGCACAATACTTTCTCTGGATACAGATGGGATTGTTCATCACAGATAGCCCCAAATTATCCCTGATTATTTTACTGATGGAATGAGCAAGTATATCAAGGTTGATCATCACATCCATGTTGCTATTAGGGTGTATAATGTTTTTCTGGTTCTGCTCATCTCGCTTAGCATCAGTTCAAGCAAATCCTTCAAGGCTTCCCTGAATTCCCATCCCTCCTGGTTTCTAATAGAACAATCCTGTTCTGTATCATACATATACCACAGTTTGTTAAGCCATTCCCCGATTGAAAGGTATTCACTTAATTTCCAATTATTTGCCACCCCAAACAGAACTTCTATGAATATCTTTGCACAAGTGACGATTTTACCCTTCCATAATATCTTCAGGGTATAGATACCATAGTGGTATTGTTGGATCAAAGGGTATGCACATTTTTGTTGCCCTTTGGGCATAATTCCAAATTGCTCTCCAGAAATGTTGGATGAGTTCACAGAACCACCAACAATGTACTAGTGTCCAAGATTTCCCACATCCCTTTCAACATTGATCATTGCACTTTATGGTGATATTGGCCAGTTTGAGAGGTGTGAGGTAGTACCTCAGAGATGCTTTAATTTGAATTTTTCTAATAAGAAATGATTTAGAGCAATTTTTTTCATATGACTATGGATTGCTTTGATTTGCTCATCTGTAAATGGTCTTTGCATATCCTTTGACCATTTGTCAATTGGGGAATGACTTTCTTTTGAAATTTTGACTCATTTCTCTTTATGTTTTAGAAATAAGTCCTTTGTCAGAAATACTAGTTGTAAAAATTGTTTCCCAGTTTACTACATTTCTTTTGATCTTGGTTACAGTGGTTTTGTTTGTGCAAAAGCTTTTTAATTTAATGTAATCAAAATCATCTAGTTTGTTTTTAGTGATTTTCTCCATCTCTTCCTTGGTCATAAACTGTTTTGCTTTCCATAGGTCTGACAGGTTAACTCCTTGATCTTCAAGTTTGCTTAAAATATTGTTTTTTTATGTCTAAATCCTGTATCCATTTGCATCTTATCTTGGTATAGGGTGTGAGGTATTGGTCTGATCTAAGTTTCTTCCACACTAAATTCCAATTTCCCCAGCAGTTTTTCTCAAAGAGAGAGTTTTTATCCCAATAGCTGGACTCTTTGGTTTTATCAAACAGAAGATTACTAAAATCATATCCTGCTATTGCACCTAGTCTATTCCACTGGGCCACCACACTATTCTTAGCCAATATCAAATTGACTCAGTTGTCTGTATATTTTAGAAGTGGGTCCTTTGTCAGAAACACTAGCTGTTAAAAATTGTTTCCCAATTTACTACATTTCTTTTGACCTTGGCTACATTGGTTTTGTCTGTGTAAAAGCCTTTTAATTTAATAAAATCAAAATTGTCTAGTTTGTTTTAAATGATGTTCTCCATCTCTCTTCCTTGGTCATAAACTGCTTCCCTTTCCATATATCTGACAGGTAAACTATTCCTTGACCTCCCAGCTTGCTTATAATATAATTTTATGTCTAAATCCTATATCCATTTTGATCTTATCTTGGTATAGGGTGTGAGCTGTTGGACTAATCAAATTTTCTGCCGTACTAACTTCCAATTTTCCAAACAGTTTTTATCCCAAAAGCTGGACTCCTTGGGTTTGTTAAATGGCAGATTACTATAATCAAGTCCTGCAATTGCACCTTCTCTATGCCACCAATCCACCACTCTATTTCTTAGCCAAAACCAGACATTTTTGATGACTGAAGTTTTACAATATAATTTTAGATCTGGTAGGGCTAGACCACCTTTTTTGCACTTTTTACACTAAATTCCTAGCAATTCTCAACTTTTTATTTCTCCTTTATGAATTTAGTTACAATTTTTTTCTACCTCATTAAAGTAATTTTTTTGGAATTTTGTTTGATAAGGCACTAAACAAGTAGTTTAATTTAGGTAGAATTGTCATTTTTATTATATTAACTTGGTCTATCTGTGAGCAATTGATATTTGACCAGTTATTTAAATCTGATTTTATTTGTGTAAAAAGTGTTTTACAATTGTTTTCAGAATTTTCTGAGTCTGCCTTGGCAGGTAGATGTCCAGTTGTTTGATATTGCCTGAAATTACTTTGAATAGTATTTCTCTTTCTATCTCTTTATGTTGCATCTTGTTAGTCATATGTAGAAATATTGAAGATTTATGAAGGTTTATTTTATATCTTCAACTTTGCTAAAGTTTCTAATTATTTCTAGTAG
This sequence comes from Macrotis lagotis, assembly GCF_037893015.1. NCBI lineage: Eukaryota > Metazoa > Chordata > Mammalia > Peramelemorphia > Peramelidae > Macrotis > Macrotis lagotis. The sequence goes on along the minus strand of NC_133660.1, from coordinate 136,857,520 downwards.
TTTTTAGATGATTTTTTGGGAATCTCTAGGTATACCATCATGTCATCTGCAAAGAGTGAGAGTTTTATCTCTTTCTTCCCAATTCTAATTCCTTCAATTTATATTTCTTCCCTTATTGCTGAAGCAAGTATTTCTAATATAATACTGAACAGTAGCAGTGATAATGGCCATCCATTTTTTACCTCTGATATTATTGGGAATGACTCAAGCCTAACCCCATTGCATATAATGCTTTTTGATGGTTGCAGATAGATACTGTTTATTGTTCTAAGGACCAAACCATTTATTTCTACACTGTCTAGTGTTTTTTAGTAGGAACGGATGCTGTATTTTATCAAAAACTTTTTCAGCATCTATTAATATAATTATATGATTTCTAATAGGTTTGTTATTGCTATAATTAATTATACTGAGAGTTTTCCTAATATTGAACCAACCCTGCATTCCTGGAATGAATCTTACTTGATCACAATGTATTATCCTAGTGAAAATTTGTTGCCATCATTTTGCTAAGATTTACTTAAGATTTTTGCATCCATATTCATCAGGGAGATAGTTCTATAATTTTCTTTCTCTGTTTTAACTCTTCCTGGTTTAGATATTAACACCATATTGGTGTCATAGAAAGAGTTACAGATAGTTCTGTCTTCACTTATTTTAACAAAGAGTTTAAATAGAATTAGAACCAATTGTTCCTCAAATGTTTGATAGAATTCACTTGTGAATCCATCTGGCTCTGGAGAGTTTTTCTTAGGGAGTGCAATGATGGTTTATTGAATTTCTTTTTCTGAGACTGAGATGTTTAGGTATTTAATCTCCTCTTTATTTAAACTGGGCAATTTTTACTTTTATAAATATTCATCCATTTGACTTAGATTATCAACTTTATTGCCATAGAATTGGGCAAAATAATTCTGAATTATTGCTTTAATTTTCTCCTCATTGGCGGTGAGTTCACCTTTTCCATTTATGATACTAGCAATTTGGTTTTCTTCTTTCTTTTTATTTTAATCAAATTGACCACAGGTTTATCTATTTTATTGATTTTTTTTCATAAAACCAGCCCTTGGTTTTATTTGTTAGTTCAAAAGTTTTCTTGTCTTCAACTTTATTAATTGTCCTTTAACTTTAAAAATTTTTAATTTGGTATTTAATTGGGGATTTTTTAATTTGTTCTTTCTCTACTTCTTTTAGTTGCATATTTAGTCCATTGTTTTCCTCTTTCTCTAATTTATTCCTGTAAGCTTTTAAAGATATAATATATCCCCTGACAGCTGCTTTGAGTGAATCCTGTAGGTTTTGGTATGTAGTTTCATTATTGTCACTATTTAGGAAAAAATAATTAATTCTTCCTATAATTTTTTATTTGATCCACTCTTTTTTTAAAAATGATTTTATTTAATTTCCAATCAGTTTTGGGTCTATATCTCCCTGACCCAATATTGCACATAATTTATTGCATTATGAGCTGAAAAAGTTGTATTCACTATTTCTGTTTTTCTGCTATTGATCATTAGATTTTTATGTCATAGTACACGGTCAGTTCTTGTGTAAGTGCCATGTCCTGCAGAAAAAATAAGTATATTCCTTTTTATCACCATTCAGTTTCCTCCATAAGTACCATATCTAGGTTTCCTAACAATCTATTTACCTCCTTAACTTCTTTCTTGCTTTTTTATGATTATATTTATCCAAATATGAGAGTGGGAAATTGAGGTATGCCACTTATAGAGTTTTGCTGTCTATGCCTTCCTATAGTTTTTTTAACTCCTCTAAGAAAGTGGATGCTATACCATTCAATGCATACATATTTGGTATTGAATTACGTTTTTGTCTGTAGTACCTCTTAGGAGGATATTTTCCTTCCTTGTTTCTTTTAACAATATCTATTTTTGCAGCTGCTTTGCCTGTGATATAAGTATGGCTATCCCTGTTTTTTTTTTTTCCCTTTAGTTGAAGCAAAATTTACTTTGCTCCACCTTACTCTATATACATCTATGTGCTTCAAATGAGTTTCTTGTAAACAGCATATTGTATGATTCTGGTTTTTATCCACATTGCTATTCACTTACATTTTAAGGGAGAGTTCATCCCACTCACATTCAAAATTATCATTATTAACTCTTTCTTGTCTTCCATGCTATCTGCCCTCTGACTGTATTTTGCCCCTTTTTCACATTATCCCCAGTATTTTGTTTCTGAATACCAACACCTTCACTGTGTTTGCCCTCCTATATCCACCCCCTCCCCTTTCTTTCCCCTTTCCTTTTTTCCTTTTTCCTTCCCTTCCTTCTGTTAATTCCTTTTTTATACCCCTCCCTCTCTCCACCCCCCCCATCCTCTATTCACCTTTTAATACTTCAAAGCTAAAATGTTTCTTAACTGAGTGTGTGCTGAAGTTAACTTTAAGCCTGATGAGAGGAAGATTCTGGTGCTTCTTGCCTCCTCCCTTTTTCCCTTCTATGGCAATATGTCTTTTATACCTCGTTATGTAATGAGATTTACCCCAATCAATCCCCTCCATCCTCCCCCTCTCCTTCCTGTACCCCGTTTTGAGGAAGTAGTGCTTTTAAGTCATTCTTTCTGCCTCACAGTAAATCATGAGTATCCCTCATTTGTAGGTAAGTATATTTTCTCTAATAGAGTTACAATTCTCAAGAGTTATTTGAGTCTTTCTCCAAAATAGGGATATATAACCAGTTTCTTCCCATTGGATAGCATTCTCATGGATAAGTCATGAGTCTCCTTAGCCACTTCTGGCTAATTATAGTCTCTCTGATAAACTTCACATTCTCAGGAGTTATGAGAATCTTTTTCCCATGCAGGGATATAGCAATTTCCTTTTATTGGATAGCAGTTTTTTTCTCCTCTTTACCTCATTTTTCTTTTACCTTTTAGGTGTCTCTTGAACCTCCAGTTTGTTGTCCAGCTTTTATTTTTAGCTCTGGTCTTTTCATCAGGGTCTGTTGGAAGTCTCCCATTTTGTTAAATGACCATAGTTTTCCCTGAACAGAAGGCTCAGTTTTGCTGGATAGGGGATTCTTGGCTGCATTCCTAGTTCTACTACTCTTTAGAATATGCCATTCCATGCCTTTCAGTCCCTTAATGTTGATGCAGCCATGTCATGAGAAACTTTACTGTGGCTCCTTGGTATTTAAATTGTTTCTTTCTGGCTGCTTACAGGATTTTCTCTTTTATCTGTTAGTTCTGAAATTTGGCCACAATGTCCCTTGGTGTTTTTACTATAGGATCTCTTTCTGGAGATGATTGATGTATTCTTTCAATAACTATTTTGCCCTCTGGTTCCATGATATCAGGGAAATGTTTCATCATTAAATCCTGTTATATTTATATTAACTCCAGGATTTTTTTTCTCTTCAGTGATTTCAAGAAGGCCTATAATTCTAAGGTTACCCCTTTTCAATCTATTCTCTAGGTAAGTAGTTCTGCTGATGAGGTATTTTATATTTTCTTCTATTTTTGTGGGGGGGTTTTGGTTTTGTTTAACAGACTCTTGCTGTCTCATGAATCATTAGTTTCCACAGACTCCATTCTTTTTTTAGAGAAGAATTTCCTTCATTTACCTTTTCCAACTCTTTTTTCCCAATTGGTCAATTCTGCTTTTGTAAGAGTTTTCCATTTGACTAAATGAGGTTTTGAGAGAATTGTTTTCCTGTTGCAAGGTGTTAATTTTCTCTTCCAAATTGTCCAATTGATTTTTAAATTCCTTCCTTATTTCTTCAAGGATGTCTTTCTGTGCTAGAGAGCATGTAATATTCTCCTCAGAGGTACTAGATCTCTCTTAGCTGTCTTTTTTTCCCAAGAATTTTTCTGTGTACCATCCTTTGTGGTGGTCTTTCATCATTATTCTAAGACCCAGTGTTAGGGAGGGGCTGGTTCACAGAAGGTTGGTTTTGGGATACCTAGAGGCTTTGCTCACCAAGTGTAATATCTCTAATTGGCAAGTAGTGGCTGCTAGTGGTTGTGCTCACTGAGTGTAATATCTCCAGTTGGCTGCTAGGGGATGCTGGTTGCTTCCTCTGTAGTATCTGTGAACTTGATTGAGGTCCTCTTCCTTGGTCTGGAGGGAGTGGTTGAAGCAGTTGAATACTTTTATCTTTCATCAATGGTGGGTTATACCCTGGGGTGAGGTGATCACTCTCCCTATTCACAGCTGAAGTGATTCTGCTGCTAGTCCTTAGCCTGGTGCAAAAGGTGGGCTATAATTGTGCTTGTTCTGGCATGAGGCTTCAGCTGAAATGAAGGTTTGGATTCTGAGTTCCTCCCAACCAGAGGAACCCAAGGATCAATGCCTGCAGCTCTCCCACAACAGAACTTTCCCTCCAGCCCTGCTGGCAAGCTCCAGAGGGTCAGCACCACAGCCAATAACTCTACTCCCCAGTTGACCTGAGTCCCCATGGCCAAACAGGCTCTAGTCCCTTTGCTAATCAGGCTAATCCAAGGCTACTTCAGTCTCCAGGGCTCTCACCTGATCCCCTGCTCCCGAGGAAAACACCCTCTGGAGCCTGGACTCAACCTGGAACCCAGAAGACAAATCATGAGGTAGATATTCTTCTCCTTGTTTTTCTTTCTGGGTTTTGTAGATCAGATTTCTATAAAGAGGTTTATTTAATATTATATATGAGGGAAGATCAGGAGACCTTTTGCAGTATTCCTGTCTTTGATATCTTGGCAAGAAGTGCCTATTTTAGTGATATTGTAAAAGAAGAATTGGATCAGGAGAGAAAAGACATGGAAAGTGAAGAAAAACACAAAACCAATTTTTAATAGCATAAATAGTATGCTTTGGTCAATATTTGGGACTCCATAAAACTTTCTCTGAATTTGGATGGTATTTTTCATCACATGTCTTTCAGAACTGTCTTTAGTCATTATATTCCTGAGAAGAGCTAAGACTTTCATAGTTGATCATCACAAAATGTGAGTTTAATACATATAATGTTACCCTGGTTCTTCAAATTTCTACTTTACAAAGAGTTTAAAGAAATTCAGTCTGAAGAAATGTGTAAATATCAGAAAAAAAATCTGATCATTCAAAGTTCCTATGGTGACAAGGAATATCAAAAGAAACACTTAGAGCCTTGAAGAAAAATATGAATTGATCTTAGGGCAATATAAGAACTCAAAATGGATTTTCAAATTAAATTTGAAGAGAAAATTATGAAGAAAAGTAAGAGTGATGCAAGAGAATCATGAAAAATGAGTGTGGCTTGGAAAAGAAGACACAAAATTATTCTGAGTAAAAGAACACCTTCAAAAGCAGAATAGACCACAGGTAAAAGAAATTGAAAAATGCTAAGAGGAGGAGAAGGAAAGATTAGTCAACTGGAAAAAAAAATCACAAAAGCTGACTAAAGTAAAAAGCTCTCTTTAAAATGTAGAATGGGGGTGGAGCTGCTAGGTGGATAGAGCACCAGCCCTGGAGTCAAGAATACCTGAGTTCATATCTGGCCTCATACACTTAATAATTACCTAGCTGTGTGGCCTTGGTCAAGTCAATTAACCCCATTTGCCTTGCCAAAAAAAACCTAAATAAACATAGAATTGGTCAAATGGAATTGAGGGACAAACCCGACTGCAGAAAATAATTCTTTAAAAATTAGTATTGAACAAATGGAAGCTAATGATAACTACAAATCAAGAAACAATACAGAAAACCAAAAGAATGAAAATATAGAAAACAATGTGAAATTACCTATTGAAAATACAAAGTATTTGTAAAATAGATCCAGGAAAAAGAATTGAAAATTGATTGGACCACCCAAAAATCATGATTAAAAATAATATACTTCATCTTTGAACAAATTATCAAGGAAAACTGCTCTGATATTCTTGACCCAGCAGGTAAAAAAGAAATTTAAAGAATCCACTGATCACCTCTTGAGATTACTGATTGAAAATTCCGAGGAATATTATAGCCAAAATTCAGAGCTCCCAAGTCAAGGAGAAAATATTACAAGAAACCAGAAAGAGTACAGTGTTGTCAAAGTCAGGCTAACAAAATTCAGCAGCTTCTACAATAAGGATATTAGGACTTGGAACTTGATATTTTGGAAGACAAAAAAGTTTGCATTACAATGAAGAATTGACCACCCAGGAAAATAGTACATACTCTTTTAGGAGAAAAAAAAATAGGCATTCAATAAAATCGGACACTTTCAAACCTTACTGATGAAATGAGCAGAGGTGAACATAAAATTTTACCATTAAAATTTAAAATGGAATTTTGTCATGGAATGTAGTGGGTAGAAAGTGAAAGTGCAAGGTAGAATGGGATAAATTATTTCACATAGAATAGGCATGAAATAGCTTTTCCAATAATGTGAAAGAGGGGGGAGTGAAGGAAAAGTGAGTGAACTCAGAACTCATCAGAATTTACTCAGAGGGAATAACATTCACACTTAATGGGGTATAGAAGAGGGGAAAGTGAGAAGAGAAAGGGGGAAGGTGTTGGAAGGGAGGACAGATTGGGAAATAGATTATTCAGAAACAAAACAATTTTGAGGAGGGACAAGGTGAAAAGTGTTTTCAAATCTTTTGAACTGAGTTTTCAACTAAGACAATCTACGCTATCTATACTTATATTTTCAAATGTTCTAACTCACTATTTATAAAGAAAATGTGCATTAAAACAACTCTGAAGTGCTAGCATTCCTATTAGGGTAAGAGAACAGCAAAGGAAATTTTGGAAGTGATATATATATAGAAAATAAGACATTAATGAATTGCTTGAATTGTGAACTGATTCAAGCATTTTGATGAGAAATCTGGAACTATGCACAGATGGCTATAAAATCATACATACTCTTTCACTTGAAAATACCACCACTAGATCTCTATGACAAAAGAGATGAAAATAAAAAGGGAAAGGACCTATATAATGAGAAATATTCGCAGGAACTCTTTTCTAGTAGTAAGGAAATAGAAATTGAGAATATGCCCATCAATTAGGGAATGAATGAAAAAACCTAAGGCTTTTGATTATGATGGGATACTATTCTGGTATTAGAAATGATGAGTAGGGTGGGCGGAGCCAAGATGGTGACAATAAAAGATCAAGTCTTAGGCGCTTTCTGATAAAACTTCGAAACTAAGGACTCTAAACTTTTGAGAGACAGAACCCACAAAGGGACCAAGTGAGGCAGTTCTCCTACTCAAGGTAACCTGGAAAAGAGCAGAAAGGCTCTGCTCCCCAGGGCTGGAATGTCAGCCTGCAGAAGGATGGCGTGCCAGAGCGAAAGAACTTCAGCCTCCTGGAGGCAGCCCCAGGGTGCTGGGAGCCACAGCTCACAGCAGCGGAGGAGTCTCCTGTGCTACACCCTGGGGAGCAGTGGGCACAAAGTGGGGGAACAGTGGGGAGACCTCTGCCAGAGTGAGCATGTAGAGCCCAGCCTTCAAGGCACACAGCCAGCAGCGTGGTCTTTCAGCTGCCCAGATCCAGAAACAGAAGCAGGCAGAGCCTGTAAACAGGAGCCCAGTTCATGAGCCCATTGAGCTGAGGGAGGGGAGTAAAGGGAGACTGCAAAGCTCTATCCTCTGCCTCTAGAACAGGATGCTGGGGTTCTGACCACATTCAGATCCTGATTGCACTCTTGGTCCCCCAATAGAACACCAAAGTCCCCCCCACCTCAGCCTCAAGACAGAGGGGGGGTGCTTATGGTCATTCACAGACCAGGAGGGAGGACAAAACCTCACATACTAAGACCCCTGTGGGAGTGTCCCAAAAGCTCAGGAAGCACCCCCAAAACTAGGCTCAGGCTGGGAAAATAAGCAAGCAGAGAAATAAGAGGAGCACCATTGAGAAATATTTTGCAAATGAGCCCAAGAAGGATGAAAATACTCAGTCTTAAGATGAGGAAGCAAAAGCTCCTACATCTAAAGACTCCAAGAAAAACAGAAATTGGGCTCAGCATATGACAGAGCTCAAAAAAGACTTTGAAAATCAAATGAGGGAGTTAGAAGAAAAACTGGGAAAAGAAATGAGAGAGATGCAGGAAAAAACATGAAAATGAAGTCAGCAGTTTAGTCAAGGAAATCCAAAAGAAATGATGAAGAAAATAGCATGCTAAAAACCAGCTTAGGTCAAATGGATAAAACAGTTAAAAAAGTAACTGAAGAGAAGAATGCTTTAAAAAGAAAAATTGGCCAGATAGAAAAAGAGATAAGAAAACTCTCTGAGGAGAACAAATCCTTCAGACAAAGAATAAAATTCAGGGAGATTGATGAATTTACCAGAAATCAGTAATCAATATTTCAAAACCAAAAAATGAAAAATTAGAAGAAAATATGAAATATCTCATTGAAAAAACAACTGATATGGAAAACAGATTTAGGAAAGATAATTTAAAAATTATTGGAATACCTGAAAGTGATGATCAGGAAAAGAGCCTTGACATCATTTTCAAAGAATTATTTCAGGAAAATTGCCCTGATATTCTAGAAGCAGAGGGCAAAATAGAAATGGAGAGAATCCACAGATCCTGCTGAGAAAGAGATCCCAAAAAAACAACCTCTAGGAATATTATAGCCAAGTTCCAGAACTTCCAAGTCAAAGAGAAAATATTACAAACAGCCAGAAAGACACAATTCAAATATCGTGGAGCTGCAGTCAGGATCACACAGGACTTAGCAGCAACTAAAATGGAAGCTCGTAGAGCTTGGAAATATAACATACCAGAAGGCAAAAGAGCTTAGAATGCAGCCAAGAATGAACTACCCAGCAAGGCTGAATGTCCTCTTCCAGGGAAAAAGGTGGACTTTCAATGAACCAGCAGAATTTCAAATGTTCCTTTTGGAATGGCCAGAGCTGAAGAGAAGGTTTGATCTTCAGATACAGGACTCAGGTAAAGCATAGACGTGGAGGAGAAGGGGAAAATATAAGGGACTTAATGATGATGATGAACTGCATGTATTCCTACATAGAAAAATGACACTGATAATACTCATATGAACCTTCTCAGTTAATAGAGCAGGTAGAGGGAGCTTTTATAGTTGAAACACAGGAGAAAGCTGAATTCAAAGATAAAATATGGTGTAAAAATGGAGTCAATAGAAAAAAGGGAAATGTAATGGGAGAAAGAAAAAGGAGAGGGGCAATAGGCCAAGATATTTCATATAATAAGATTTTTCTTTATTACAATGAGCTATTTCAGTGATATGGAAGGGGGGAGGCAAGTGCGAATGAGGGAACCTTTGCTCTCATCAGAGGTCACTAGGAGAGGAAACAGCATATATACTCAATGGGGTATTGACATCTGTAGTAAAAAGGAGAGAAGGGGACATGGGGGAAGGGGGGGATGTTAGTGATGGAGGAGAGGATGGATCATGGGGGTAGAGTGGTCAGATATAACACATTTTCTTTTTTACTTTTTCAAGGGGCTGGGATTGGATGGCCTGTCCAGGACCATAGGGCCAGGTGGATGCTAGGCCTAAGGGGTGGTAAGGGAGCTCAGGGCCTCTTGGACCCAGCACCAGGGATCTGTCTGCTGTGCCACTCAGCTTCCCTACAGCAGAATCAGAGTGAAAGGAGAGAGAAAATATAGTACATGGTAGTGGAAAAATAAAAAAGGAGGGAGTTGTGATCAGCAATGGCAATGTTGGAAAAATATGGAAATAACTTTTGCCATGGACTTACCATAAAGAATGTGATCCACCAGTGACAGAGTTGTTGGTGTTGGAACAAAGACTGAAGCACAATTTTTATTATTATTTGGGGGAGGGTGCAGGGCAAATGGGGCTGGGTGGCCTGCCTGGAGCTGCATAGCAGGGTGATCGTTGGTTGTCTGAGGCCGGATTTGGACCCAGGTGGTCCTGGCTCAAGGGCCAATAATTTATCCACCACCCAGTCACCCCTACTATTATTACTATGTTATTTTATTTTGGGTCTTTTTTTTCCTTTTGGGTTTTTGCAGGGCAGTGGTGATTGAGTGGCTTGCATGTCACACAGCTGGGTGATTGTTGGGTCTACAGGGCTAGATGTGGGCTTGGGTGCTCATGGCTCCAAGGCTGGTGATTTATCCATTGCAACAGCTGGCCATACCTACAATTATTACTATTATTTTTTTAATTTTAATTTTTTTCTCCACTTTACTTTATCGCTCAAGCAAGTCTATATTTATGGGGGAGAGGGTATTTCATTTACTCTTAAACAAGAATATTTTATTAATGTTAACAAAAATACATTTGTACAAAATGAGAATAAAAAAATTTAAAAATATTAAAAAAAAAGAAATGATGAGTAGGATGCTCTCAGAAAAACCTGGAAATACATGAGCTAATGCAAAGTGAAATGTGTTGTATACAAAGTAACAACAATCTTGTAGCATAATCAACTATGAATGACAGTCTTTCCCAGCAATATGAAAGGGCATATGTTAATGAAAGCTATTCTTTCCTAGAGAAAGTGGTTCTGGTGTCAATACAGATGGAAGTATATTTTTTCTTATGCTATTTTTCTTACTGTTTCTTTTTTGGGGGGAGGGGTAATTTATTTTTTTCTTTCACAAAATGACTACTGTGGAATTGATTTTCAGGACTACATCTTTAGTATCCATTTCAAAATGATTGCTTTCTCAATGAGAGGAATACAGCAGATAGAAGGGAGAAAATTGAGAACTCAAAAGGCACTTGATTAAAAACACAGCATTAGACTAAAGACATTATGTTCTTGATATCTTGATTTCTTTTTCATTTCTCAAAATTCAGATAGAAATAATTTCATGGGTTGTGCTGATTTAATGAAATTTGATTTTATTTTTTCATTTTCTTGTAAAGGTAACATTTCAGAATTCATCCATGAACGTAACATGAATTTCACATTTTTTTATCAAACTTCCCTTCATTCCGTCTAATACGTGGGGGTGAACAGTATATATTTGTGTTTAACATATCTACATACTAGTCTTGTTGAAAAAGAGAAACTAGAACTGAGGAGAAAGGAAAAGATAAAACAAGAGAATTGAAAGAAAAAAATCAAGGCAGTTTTTAAAAAATGAATAGCATATGCATTCAGACACCAGATTTCATTCCTCTGGAGAAGATTCAGAGTTGTAATTGATCTGTGAAGTGCTGAGAGGCGTTACATCCATCATAGTCAATCTCCTCACAATGTGTTAAATGTGATTGATGATCTCTTGTTTCTGCTTTCTCTGCTGAACATCAGTTTATGTAATTCTTTACTTGGTTTTCTAAAGTCTGACCACTTAGACCAGCTAGGTGATGCAGGGAATAGAGTACTGGCTCTGGAGTCAGGAAGACCTGAGTTCAAATGTGACATCATATTCTTATTAATTTCTTAGCTGTGTGATTTTGGGCAAGTCTTGTATGCCCATTGCCTTGCAAAAACAAAGGAAAAAAGTAAAGTCTGACCATTCATGATTTCTCATAGAATATTAGTACTTCACAATATTCATATACCACAAATCATTTAACCTTTCCTCAATTTCTAATTCTTTGACCCTACAAAAAGAACTGCTGTAAATATTTTTAAACATATGAGACATTTCCTGTTTTTAATAATTTCTTATGGATATATAGACATAGTATTGGTATTGTTGGGTCAAATGATATGATCAGTTTTATTGTCCTTTGAGCCTAATTCTAGATTGCTGTTCAGAATGAATAGATCTGTTCACAAATCTACCTACAATGCACTAATGTATTAATATTCACACATCCTCTCCCATATTGATCATTTTCCTTTTTTTTTCTCATCTTGGCTAACCTGACAGGTGTGAGTTGGAATCTCAAAGTTGTTTTGGCATTTATTTCATCAATAATAATTTGAAACATTTTTCATTTATTCATATATATATATATATATATGTACATATATATATATATATATATATATATATATATATATATATATATATCTTGAAGTTCCTCATCTGAAAACTGCCTATTTATCCTTTGATCATTTTATCAATTCAGGAATGATGAACAATCTTATAAATGTGATTGGGTTCTCTATTTATTTTAAAAATGAATCCTAAGAAACATTAGATATGAATAGTGTTTCCCAGCTTCTACATTTCTTTTAATCTTGGCTATGAGGGATTTATTAGTACAATTGTTTTATTTAATATACTCAAAATAATCAGTGTTATCTATTTCTTGTTTGTTCTTCAATTTTTTCCTTCTTTATGGGTCCAACAGATAGAGTATTTCTTGTTTGCTTAATTGGTCTGTGATATTGTCCTTTATGCCGAAATTCTATAAACATTTGACCTTCATTTACCATACTATTTTCTAATTTTTTAGATTTATTTACTTATTTATTTGTTTGCGTGTTTGTCTGTTTATTTATTTTTTTGTTTGTTTATTTATTTATTTTTAGGGGTTTTTGCAAGGCAAATGGAGTTAAGTGGCTTGCCCAAGGCCACACAGCTAGGTAATTATTAAGAGGCTGAGACCAGATTTGAACCCAGGTACTCCTGATTACAAGGCTGGTGCTTTATCCACTACACAACCTAGCTGCCCCTAGATTTATTTTTGTAAATACTGAGTTCTTACCCCAGACGGTAATATCCTTGGTAGTGACAAACAGCAGATTGTTATAGTCATTTACTACTGTTTCTTACCTACTCTAATCATTTGGTCCATTTCTCTATTACATAACAGTCCCAGGCAGTTTTTATAATAACTAATTTATAACAAAGTTTTAGATCTTATAAACTAGGTCACTTTTCCATTGCATTTTTCATCAGTTCCAATGATATTCTTGACCTTTTATTGTTTCAGATAATTTTGTTTCTATTAATTCTAAATCTGTGAAATAGAATTTTGATGATTTGATTGGTATGATAATGAATAAGTTATTTATCAGGCTAAAATTGTCATCTTATTTATATTTGTTCAGTCAAAACATGTGCAATTTATCTTTTTCCAAATGTTCCTATCTTGCTTTATTTGTGTGAGAAAATATTTTATAATTGTATTCAGACAATTTATGGGTTTGTTTTGGGAAGAAGATTTTCTTTATTTTTTATTGATATTCTATTTTTCAAAATATATATTAGTAAAGTTTTTCAACATTCATCCATATGAGTAAGTATGCTTTGATGTTCCAAAATTTCCTTCCACACTCTTTTCCCACCATCCCTCAGTGATGTACAGTCAGGTTAATATTGTACATACACATCTGTGCTAAACATGTTTACAGATGTGTAAGAGGAATTGGGATTAAGGGAAAGAAATACATAAGATATACATATACATACATATATATATATATATATATATATATATATATATATATATCTTATGTATGTATTTTTTTTAAAGAGATATTAGGACTTACGGCCAAGTCAGGCATTGACTTAACTTCTCCAGGCTTTTTCTCAGGACTAATATGAACTAAGCCTGTTAAGAGAATTTGGATCCACAAATCCAAGAGAGAAAGTGAAGAGAAGAACATCTACCAACAAGGCCTGTCTCAGGGGAGCATGAGTAAGCCAGGGGCAAAGAGCAGAAAGTCAGTGCAGGAGCAGTAGGGTTAGGCTAGTGGACTAACATGAGAACAGCAACAGAAGTTGTTGCTGTATCCACAGTGTCAGGGAGAGCTTCAGTAAAGAAGGATTGATTGTGTGGGGTGGGAGAGCTCCAGTGTAGGGACTAGACATTAATACATTCAGTTTGTCTGATCTGGAAGACCAGGAGTGGAAGGCTTCATGTTTACAGTGAAGTCCCTTTGTTTCCAGTTGAGTCCCCTCCCCTTTTTTCCGTCTGGGAGAAAGTGACTTTTCCCAGAACAAACACAGTAATATCTCCCCCACCCAACCAGGTTCAGGTGTGGGCAGCAGAGCTCCCAAAGAACATATTCAGGATTAAGTATGTAAATGGTATAGTCCAAGGGCCCATCTCACATTGTCATAGGATAACCAGGATCTTGTTGCTACCACAACCCCTTTGCCCCTAGGCCTTGCTGTTGGTCACTAATCCAGGTCACAGACATTCCAGAGAAAGTTTCTAGCAACCCCTACTGATGTGCCCACTTGGAGTTACCAAAACCAATGAATAAAGCCTCTAGGGATATCAACACCAAAGTTATATGAACCAGCCCCTCTCCCAAAAGAAGTTCTTAAGAAAATGAAGAGAACAAAGTAGAGCGTGGGGGTCCTTTGAAAATTTTTTTGAAGACAAAGATTCTAACGCAGAGAGAACTAGAGTTCCAGAGGAAAATATGAATTAGTTCACATCCCAGAATGACTTCTTAGAAGAGATCAGGAAAGAGTTTAAAAGTCAATTAGGGGACAGCTGGGTGGTACAGTGGATAGAGCACCAGCTCTGGAATCAGGAGTACCTGAGTTCAAATCTGGCCTCAGACACTTAATAATAATTACCTAGCTATGTGGCCTTGGGCAAACCACTTAACCCCATTTGCCTTGCAAAAACCTAAAAAAAAAGTCAATTAGCAAAATTGGGAAAAGAAAAACAATAAAAAATTAGGACTTGGAAAGAGATAATTATCATCTTGAAACAAGAAAATGAAAATACCATTGGACAAATGCAAAATGAAAATGCTTCTCTCAAAACCATAATTGAACTAATGTAAAACTCCTGCAAAAATAAAATTTGCCAAATGGAAAAGTAGTTACAAAAGGGAAATGAAGAAAATTCTTCTCTAAAAAAAAGATTGAAATCTATGGAAACTAATGACTTAGTGAGATGAAAAGAATCTGTTTAAGAAAACCAAAAAACTGAAAAACTAGAAGAAAATTTAAAACACCTCATGGGCAAACTATTGACCAGGAGAATAGATTAAAAAAGACCATTTAAGAATCATTGGGCTTCCTGACAACACTGAGTAGGAAAAAACCTGTATTCCATACTTAAGGATATAGTGAAGGTGAATTGTCCTGATATTGTGGAACTAGAAAGTAAAATAGATATTGAAAGAATACATTGATCCTATCCTGAAAGGAATCCAAAAGGGAAAACACCAAAGAATATTGTGGCCAAATTCCAGAACTATCAGATAAAAATGAAAATCCTGCAAGCAGCCAGAGAGAACCAATTTAAATTCCAAGGAGTCACAGTAACTATTACAAAGGAGCTGGTTACATCAACATTAAAGGATCAAATGGCCTGGAATATGATATTCTGAGGAGCAAGGGAGCTGGGAATGCTGCCAAGAATTCATTATCTGGCAAAACTGAGCCTTCTCTTCTAGGGGAAAAGATGGACATTCAAAGAGATAGGAGACTTCTATATAATCCTGATGAAAAAAACCACAGCTAGGTAGAAAATCTGGACCCCAATAAGAGCCTCAAGAGAAAAATGTAAAGGATGAAAAGGAAAAAGAAAAAACTTATCCAATAAAATGAAATTGCTATATCCCCACCTGGGAGAAAGATTCTTATAACTCTTGAAAATTGTAACTCTATTAGAAAGAATATACTTAGCCAGAAGTAATGCACACTCATGACATGTCCATGACTCTGATGGAATGATTTAAAAATACTATGTATTTGAATAGGAGGGACAGCAAAGAGATGGGAGGATGGAGGAGATTGAATGGGGTAAATTACATAAAATGAAGAGTTATAGAGGACTTAGTCCAATAGACAGGAGGAAAGGAAGAGGTGAGAACCACCTGAATATTATTCTCAACAAATTTCACTTAAAGAAATATTAACACACACACACACACACACACACACACACACACACATACACATAAACACACGCACACACACACATACACACACAGTCAGTTAAGGTAAGAAACTTGTCTTTCAAGTATTAAGATGGGAAAGGGAAAAGGGGGAGGAAAAAGAAGAAATGAAAGGGAGAAGGGGAGAAAAAGAAGGGGAGAAGAAGGGCCAAAGGGAAAATGGAATGAAAGAGGAAGGGGTTTGGACATATGGGGGAAAACACATTGAAGGAAGTGGTATTTAGAAGCAAAACACTATAAAATAGGAATGAAGTGGAAATTGGGATAAGGGGAAAATACAAAAAGAGGGAAGGTGGTTCAATAAAGAGTAAGTATAATTTTGAGTATGGGATGAACTCTCCCATAAAACATAATTGGATAGCAGAGTAGCTTCAAAACAAGAATCCTTCAATATGCTACTTACAATAAACTTATTTGAAGCAGAAAGATTCATGCAGAGTAAAAATAAAAGATTAGAGTAGAATATATGATGCTTCATCTGAAATGAATGGGGCAGGGTTAGCAATCCTTATCTCAGAAAAAACAGCCTCAAAAATAGATCTCATTAAAAGAAATAGGGAAGGAAATATCCTCCTAAAAGGTACTATAGACAATGAAACAATTTCAGTACTAAATATGTATGCACCCAATGATACAGCATCCAAATTCTTAGAGGAGAAACTGAATGAGTTACAGGCAGACATAGAAGCAAAACAATACTGCTCGGAGACCTCAACTTCCCTTTCTCAGAATTAGATTAATCTAACCATAAAATGAACAAGAAGGAAGTTAAGGAGGTAAATAGAATGTTAAAAACCTATACATAATAGACCTTTGGAGAATACTGAATGGGGATAGAAGGAAATGAGCCTTCTTTTCTGCATTACATGGTACCTACACAAAAATTAACCATATAATAAGGCATAAACACTTAATAATCAAATGCAGAAAGGTAGAAATATTGAATACTTCCTTCTCAGAGCCTAAAGAAATACAAATCATGTGAAATAATGGGACATGGAGAGGTAGACTAAAAACTAATTGGAAACTAAATAACCTCATTTTAAAGAATGAGTGATTCAAACAACAAATTAGACAAAGAATTATTGATTACATCCAAGACAATGACAATGAGATAACATAAAAAAACTTATGGGATACAGCAAAAGCAGTTAGTGTGGGATATATTATATCTCTAAATGTTTTCAAAAATAAAATAGAGAAAGAGAAAATCCATGAATTGTGCATGCAATTAAAAAAGTTAGAGAAAGAACAAATTAAAAGTCTGCAATTAAATGCCAAATTAGAAATTCTAAAAGTTAAAGGAGAAATTAATTTAATGAAAAGCAAGAAAAATATTGAATAAATATATTAAACCAAGAGTTACCTTTCAGAAAAAAAATAGATGAAATAAATAAGCCTTTGGTCAATTTGATTTAGAAAAAGAAAACCAAATTACTAGTATAATAAAAGAATAAGATAAATTCACCACCAATGAGGAGGAAATTAAAGTAATGATTCAGATACATTTTGCCCAACTGTAAACCATCAAATTTAATAATTTTAGTGAAATGGATGAATATTTACAAAAAAATGATATCCAGGATGAATGAAAGTAGTATGAAAATTGCTCTAAATCATTACTGATTAGATACATGCAAATTAAGTCTTCTCTGAGATACCACCTCACACCTCTCAGATAGCCTTTATCTATTAGTTCAATGCTTTTCTTACTTTCAATTTCATTAATGCCCATAAGGACAATGATCAGTGTTGGAATGGATGTGGTAAATCTGTGACACTGATGTATTTTTGGTGGAGCTCTGAACTGATCCAAACTTTATGGAGAGTGATTTGGAATTATGTCCAAAGGGCAATAAAAATATGCATACCCTTCAATCCAGCAATACCACTCCTGAGTATATGGCCTGAAGTGATCATGGAAGAATGTAAAAACATCATTTTTGCAAAAAATATTCATAGCAGCTCTGTTTCTGTTGGCAAAGAACTGGAAATCAAGGGGAATTTTAGAATTGGAAAGCAATTGATAAATGCTTATACGAATTGCAGTACATAGATTTTTTTTTTAGTTTTTTGCAAGGCAAACAGGGATAAGTGGCTTGCCCAAGGCCACACAGCTAGGTAATTATTAAGTATCTGAGACCAGATTTGAACCCAGGTACTTCTGACTCCAGGGCCGGTGCTTTATCCACTACGCCAGCTAGCCGCCCCCAGTATATAGACGTTATGGAACACTACTGTTATATCAAAAACCAGGAGGGATGGGATATGAGAGAAACTTGGAAAATCTTGCATGAACTGATGCTGAGAAGTTTAGAAGAACCAGAATAATATTATCCAACCTAACAGATACATGGGGTTGATGATCAAACTAAATGTACCTGCTCATTCCATCAGAGCAAAAATCAGGAACAATTTTAGGTTATATGTAATGAAGAATACCATATGTTTCCAGAGAAAGATCTGTATAATTTAAACAGACTAAAGATTATTACCTTCATTATTTTTAATTTGATTTTTTAAATTTGATTAATTTTAATTATTTAAAGACTAAAGATTATTACCTTCATTATTTTTAAATTGTCATATGTACTAAATAATTTTTATATTTCTATTACTTTATTTCTTCTTTAATGATGTTTTATTTTTCAACACATTCAATTTTGATAAATGCTTAGAATGGAAACAATAAAGATTATCAGATTATCTTCTGTAGGGGAAAAGTGACAAGGGGAGAGGGAAGTGAGGGTGGGTGGGAAAATTTTAAAATTTAAAACCTTATCAAAAATTATGTCTAGAAACTGCTATTGTATATAATTGGAAGAATATGTATATTTATATAATAAAAATAAATTGAATATTGTGGTCATCAGATTTTGAAAGGTTTTCTTGGCTTTGTTTTGTTTCTCTTCCTCTGGATGGGGATAACATTATCCATAGCCAGTTTACTCAGGTTTTCCTAGTTCTCTGAACTACTGAGTGGAACTGCATCCATGAAGATTGATCATCTCACAATGTTGTTAGTGTGTACATTTTTCTCTTTGTTCTGCTCCCTTCACTCAGCATCAGATCCTGTAATTCATTCCATACTTCTCTAGAGTCCAACCATTTATGGTTTATTATAGAACAACAGTATTCTATAATAATTATATACTATAACTTATTTAACCATTCACCCGGGAAGTTGATTTTCAATTAGGTAGATTTTCAATTTTATATTTTCTATCCTTACTTTAAATGGAATTTCACTTTCTATCTCTTCCCCTTGGGTTTTTTGGAATAGTAATGGTGATAATGGACAGCCTTGTTTCACCCCTGATCTTAGTGGAAATGCTCCTGTTATATATATATATATATATATATATATATATATATATATATATATATATATATATATATATGTTTTAGATCGATTCACTTGTTTAATATTTTAAAGAAAAATTATTATTGTGCTCTGTAGTGCTTTTAATAGGATGGGGAACTGTATTTTGTCAAAGGCTTTTTCAGCATTTTTTAAGGAAATCATAATATTTCTCTTCTATTTGGAAAGAATACAGTCAATTATGTTTTTTGTTTTTATTTTTTAAGGAGGGAAATAAAACAAAGAAGGGCTAATTAGGGAGAGAGAGAGAGAGAGAGAGAGAGAGAGAGAGAGAGAGAGAGAGAGAGATAAGACCAGCCAAGCAGTTTGGCTGAGCCATGGTCAAAGAAGACTACCGGCCCTGAACTGGACTCCAGCTCAGATTTTTTGGTCTTAGCTCTTATCTAGAGTGCAAAAGGTGAACTCTCTTTCTCGACCCAGAATTTTGTATAGGCAAAAGCCTAAGGAGAACAGGATACAAATTTTACATTAAACAATGAATTTAATGATACATTTAGAATGACAGGGTGATAGGGTCTCTAACCCGAGCAGCTTTTAAGATTACAGTAGTTTCTGTTACAATTATAATTCTTTTTCTGGTCAATTTAAATCTCAAGAGTTGGAGGTAGTCATAAACATCTCTATCTAAGTTCTACATTCACAATTCTCTTCATCTTTCTCCTGCCTCATTTCCCCTTCAAAATTTATTCAGGACCAGATTCTTCTGGTCCTTTTATAGTCCATTTGGAGATGAATGCATTACAGAGAGGGCTTCTTTGAGGCAGGGTCCAGGGAATGATTAGCTGGTATATTTGGTTGGCTTCCTGCAGAGGCTGGTATTGAAGCAATACAGCTAAGGGAAACAAAACTCAAGGGGAAAAATGAGCAAGTAAAAACCAGCAATATTGTAACAGAGAAGGCAGAGGTACAATAATCAGGAAAAAACTAAAAGTGGCAAGAATTTTACTTTAATTATCCTAATTCAGTATCAAAATCTCTTTTAGCTTATATGTTCACAAGAGAATCAAACACTGTTAATATAATTTTTTTGAAGTTACAAAAGAACATCACAAAACTGATGAATACATGCATATATATATATATATATATATGCATATGATAGATGATGATACAAAGATTGCAAACTTTCTTCCTTTACTAATTCCAATACAGCATAGATTTTTTGATAGATGCCACATAATTTGAAAACAAAAGTTCTGAAAAAACTGCAGGTGTCCAAAAAGTAATTTGCCACAAAATTTTCTACAACTTTGGCCATGTTTAGAATGAACAAAAATTCTAGTTGATGAATGGATCTCTTCTTTAAAGCTGTTAAATATGCCAATAGGCATTGTCTTTATCCACTGACTCACTCTCATACTTAATCATGATGCACCTGGAATTATCTTGGCAATTTTCTATTACAGAGCAGAGGGACATGAGGCCATGTTCCTTTATGAAGTTATACAGACAATATTCCTCAATGGACAAGATGAGGGAATTTTTAAAAGAATCCTACCCTAGTTGAAGCTAGGGTCATTCTTTCAAAGGTCAGAGCATCAAACTCCATAGGGATAAATGGCTTCATTGGCGCATTGTCTTTCTAGTTTATCATACATGATTGTCAGGCAGATCAATATGTTATAATATATCTATTACCTATAACCATGGCTTCAGGTGGCTTGAGCACTAAGGAGAAACACGACTGTGCCAGGCTGTCATTTGATCTAAGAGATCCAGGGAAAAAAAGCATAATTCGACTTTTGCATTGTTGATCATGTAAGCTATGCTGTAAATGAAATGAAAAACAGACTTTAAGATGTAAAAACAATAATCCTAATTCATATATATATATATATATATATATATATATATATATATATATATATCAACTTCTTTCAATGAACTCATTTATTTATTAACTGTTTAAAATAACTAAACATCTCCTTCTGGCTAATAGGTTGCCCATCATCTCCATAATTTTCATATAACAATTGGCTAGAGTTTGCTACAGAAAAATCTCAAATCATCATTATTTTGATCTTCCTCGTGTTACCTGGGTGCTTTTCTCTCAAAGCAAATAACTAGTTTGGACCAAGTTTACATGTATAGTTAGAAATACCTATACATAAACTTTTAATTACAAGCCATCTTTAAAAATACAAATAATTACTTTCAGGATTATTTAAAACCATTAGAACATCTTAAGTAACTTCAAAATTCTAATATGTGTTATTGATTCCAAGCAATAAAGCAATAGTACATAATCCACAGATTTATACCAGAAAGTGGTCATAATTTGTGATATTTCCCTTACCACCTCTTCAAAACAATCACATGTTAATTTCAGACATTAACATTACAGTATTCAAATAGCTTACATGTTCACAAGAAAAGAAAACACTGTTAATATAATTTCTTTGAAGTTACAAAAGAATATCACAAAACTGATGAATATATGATAAATGATGATACAAAGATTATAAACTTTCTTCCTTTACCAAAAAAGACCTTGTGAGATTGTTGACAAATATATTGATTTAACATAAAAACAAATCAGATTACAAAATTTCATACAATATTTATCTTTCCCAAAAGAATTCAGTAAATTATGTAATTCAATATTCCCAAATTTGTTGACATGCAATTTATCACAATTATATTTTCCTTTTTAATAATACATATAATTCTCCAGATTTGTTATAAAACTTAGGTGACTAAATTACTCTCAAATAGTTTCTTTGGGCTGCTAGGTGACTCAGTAGATAGAGCACTGGCCCTGGGGTCAGGAGTACCTGAGTTCAAATCTGGCCTCAGATACTTAATAATTACCTAGCTGTGTTGCCTTGGGCAAGTTACTAAACCCCATTGCCTTGCAAAAAATCCTTAAAGAAAATAAAAAATATATCAAATAATTTTTTTTTTTAAACACAAGCTGGTGACCTTCGCCTTTCAAATACCTTTCTGCCCTCTTTTCAAAGCTTCCTGAAAGCACAGATTCTGAATTTACTAAACCTTAAAGTCTCCATTAACCTAGGTTGAATACAGCTTTCAGTCAATACTAGGTTAACAAAAACAGCTCACACATGACATCATTTCAAACTGCCACTTACAAACTTTCAAATGGTATAAGGAGTTAGGTTCAGATTTCAACTTCATTAAGTACTTAAATTAGACCTTTTTTAAGCAATTAAATTCAAAACCCAAACTTAAAGGAGTAACATTTAACTCAGTTATCTATAATTATTTCAGATCTGAATTACACAGACAGACAGACAAACAACACAACTTTCTCGTATCAAATTTACCAAGGTCAGATTGATACCCTGGCTGCTACCGTATCTCAGAATAAAGAAACATTTTTCCACCTCTCCAGGCTAGTAGAGAGATGTGAAAATGTTCCATTTATGTTTAAAAACACACATACAAACATACACATACACACACATACACATATATTATTTTCATAATAACTTTTAGAATCAATCAGAATTTCTTGATGAATCTCTTAGACATATTAATATTTTGAAATAACCAGCTGAATAAGAAAATGAAGTTTTCTTATAAGTAAATTCTCTGGAGCCTGTATGAGGATGTGCCTTCCTCACCAATTTACCTACCCCCCTCCGGCCATTCCATAGGTGATTTGACTGCATTCCAAAGATTCCAGGAGCCAGCCACTCCTTGGGATACACAGGTAGTATTGGGGAGAACTGGCTATTCTCACAGTATTGACCTTATTCAAAGTAAAATCTTCCTGCCCCCTATGGCATTTCCTTGAAATCTTCAAACTGCTAGACTTGTAGACTTTTCCCATATTTCTGTTAAAGAAACTAAGGAATACATCCTAACTAATTCAGCAACTAGCCTTCTTTGTTCTCCAATGATAAATACTCTGAGGCTCCAAGCATTGGTGGGAATCTCACCCATGGAGAATTGATTCTGCCTGGGGCTTGCTTTCTTTCTCTCTCTCTCTCTCTCTCTCTCTCTCTCTCTCTCTCTTTCTTTCTTCCTTTCTTTCCCAATCAGGACTCAAAAAGATGAAAAGAACATGGGATACCCCCAGCCACGGACTGTTCAGAGTTGGTGCTCCCCTGGAATTGGTGATGTTATCTTTATCTTTTTCTTCTACTTTGATTATATTATTACTAACCCATTGTCTTTAATGTATTAGTTGCTGTATTGGATGTTATTGTAATCAATCTATTCCTTGTGTTGTATAATTAAAATACTTTCATTCTCACGAGTGTCAGAGAGTGTCATTTGCAAGAATGAATCCGAAGCTCATTTAAAATCACAATACATAAATTGGTGTAGCCGGTAGGACTCGAAGTGCAAATGCCTCTACTTAAGAAAAGTATAGAAACTCCTCTCCCTATCGAAGTACCGGGATGGGAGAAACCCACCTTTTCTTCTTTAGCAAAGGTTTGGCCTCAAAACACAGGCTCCTGTGAAAATTGGGAAAGCTGCTTTAGGGATGGAAAGCCTTGCCAACTTACTAAGTGCTTAAGTAAAATTACCATAGAAAAGGGAAAGGAGATAAATGATATTTGCAGAAGGGGATGGGCTCTTTTAACCTAGGATGGAAGGTATGTCAGGCTTTGGACAAGAGGGAGGAAGAGAAAGTTCAAATGGAGAAAGAACCAATTGATTTACAGGGGCAAATGTATATAAAAAAAAAGAAAAAAAGAAAAGAGGGAGATTGATAAAAAGAAAGTTCATACTATGGTGGGGGATGCAGATAGATATGATTTGGCTTTAGTTGAAGCAGCTCACTTATACTACCTTAATCCAGAGGGTGCCCCCTTGGATACAAACAAAAAATTGATAACGATATTGCTTCTTAGTGAAGCAGACAAGCCTCTGGCAGAGGTTTTGGTCAAAATCTCCCAATTGGAGAACTTAGGCAACTACACATATACTAATGGCAATACATCTTGATAAATCTCAATATAGGAGTGATGAACATGCTGCTGGTCAATCTAATTATCAGTCTCTCATAAGGTTAATTAATTACTAAAGTTTATTTCTTTGTTCTGTTTTGTTTTGTTTTGAAACTGGGGCAAGACCTCTTTGATGGATGGCAATCCTAGTATATTTAAAAAAAAAGGAATGTTCGTTAAAATTATAGGCTTGGGAGGGAAAGAAATTTAGGTAAAACAAATTAAAATAATGATGAAGGTAGGCCAATTACCCAAATAAGGTGTACTCAGTGATGATTGTTCTCTTTCTCCCAAAGTACATATTAGTACATTTTAAGGGGGATAACTCTCAATTTACCTGATGAAAAATTATTCTTGCAAAAGTACAAGGACCATCACAATCTGTAAAATTTTAAGTATACAAGGGAATTAGGGACATTGAAAAAAATCTTGCCCAAGAATTTGTAAATAGAACTATGCCTATTTAGTTGCAAAAGTAAGGTTTTAAATAAATCATTGGATTTGGTCGTGAACAGTATGTGTTAAAATAAAAGAAGAAGAAGAGGAGGGGTGAATGAAGTCTGAAATATGCTTAGATAGTATGTTGAAAGAAAATGCCAGTTGTGTAGTCTGAATACTGGATTTAAGGACCTGTGAAGAGAATAATGAAAGGGGTGCAAAGAAAAATGAGGAGGCACAGAGAAGGTTGAGTTCTTTTTAATTTATGAAAGTAAAAGCATGTAGAATGAAAGTATGAGTAAGTTTGACTTTGTATGAATAAGATGTTGGTTTTGGAAGTTTTGAAAATTGATTTAAAATCAAGGTAAAGTAGGAAAGAACATAGAGAGCTATGAATCAACTAATAAGTTATGGAATTTCTTCTCGGATTGGGCAACCCAGATTTGTACTAAATTGAGATGTGTTCTTAAAGATGATTGGAGCAATTAAAAAAAATTATATTAGACTGCTACCTGTAGGAGAGAACTATACTCCTTTTGAATGATTGCTAGCTGCATATTGGGCATAAATAATGAAGTTTTATTAAGGCCCCAAATAACTATTATGAGATGGATAAATGGAGACTCTGATCTCTCATATGATAGGACATGCACAGAAATACAGTATAATTAAATGGAAATGTTACATACAGAACAGAACTAAACCATGAGAATATGGTGTCTTTCCCCTGCCTGAGAAAGTATCTGAATTAACCTCAGTGCAGTCTCCACTGACCACTCCCCCTTACAAGGCAGTTTCACCAATCAAATAGAATCAAGGATTTAAAGCCTTGAGTACTGAACAAAAGAAACACAGTTGGTGAACTGATAGCTCTGCTAAATATTTAGGACAAATTAGGCATTGGAAGGCTGTAACAAATAATATTTTAGAAAGAACAGGAAAGTAGTCAGTGGACAAAACTGATGGATGTATGTCAAGTACTGAAACAGGAGAAGGGGAAATAATGTCATATTTTTTTTCTCAGACACCTGGGTAGTAGCAAATGGCCTGACCACTTAGATGACCATGTGATATGCAAAAAATATTGGAATTCTTATGGGAAACAAGTTTGGGCTTATGAAATGTGGAAAGATAAATGTATTTGTGTCCAGTATACTAATGTCTCAGTCTTTCATGTAGATGCCCATGGCAGTGTGGACACTCTGGAACGTGATTATAATGCCCAAGCTGATGAACTCTTAAAAGCAGAAGAAAAATCCCTGCAAATGATGCCCCTGGAGAATAGGGATGATTTGACGCTGGGAAAATGGATTCACATTACTGCAGGTCATCTTGGCGCTCTTGCATCTTACAGGTGGGCATTGGCTAAAGGAATTAATATTCCCTTAGATATTTTTAAACAGATAACTCCGGAGTGCCCCCAATGCCAGCTCTTCAGTCAGTGCTCTGTACCTTGGACTGTAACTGGAGAATTGGCTAGAGGCACTTTGCCTGCCCAAATTTGGCAGATAGATTATATAGGCCCATTGCCTCTAAGTCAAGGGTGCCAATATGCCTATACTTGTGTACACACCTATTCAGGAATATTAATTGCTTGCCCATATAGACAAGCAACTCAAAAGAATACTTGCAAGACTATTGATATTATTTCCTTATATTGTGGCACCCCCATGCGAATCCAAAGTGATAATGGAAAATTCATTTAAAAGGAAAAGAAATTGATATTTACTGTGGATATAATAATATTGAATGGATATATCACATTCCTTATTATCCACAGGCAGCTGGACTTATTGAAAGACTGAATGGCTTATTGAAAGAGAAGTTGAGGGAAAAAATAGGAGGCAATAATTTGAATAAATGGAAGGAAAATCTATTTGAAGTTTTGAAGCAATTGAATAATAGACCATTGGCTGATAGAGAAGGTACTCCATTGTCCAGAATGATGACTCCTAGCTTACAAATAAGGAAAGCATCTAACATTCCTACCATACAATGGTGGAAATTTCATAACAATTCTAGGGCACCTTGGAGGGCTTCACTTGGGTCCGCAGGTTATGATTTATATGTAGTGCATGATGTGGAAATAAAACCTCAAGGCCAATTATTATGTAATACTGGTATTGGGGTCAAACTACCTACTGGATATTATGGTCAGCTATTCTCTAGATCCAGCCTGGCCAATAAGGCACAAGCACATGTACAAGGAGGAGTGATAGATGGTTATTATAGAGGAGAAATTAAAGTTTGTCTACATAATTTCCATGTGTCTGAAACCTACTTCTGTAAGAACAGGGAGAAGATATGTTAGATGGTTGTATTACCATACCTCATTGGACACTGGATAAAAAGTAATCAATCCCCTGATAAAACTACTAGGGGGATCAAGGATTTGGTAGCTCAGATGAAATACACTGGGTACCTGAGAAGATAATGCCAGGAACTAAAGTACAGATAAAAAGACATCCTACAGAAGCTCCTAGGCCAGCTGAGTTAATAGCTCAAGGGAATAACAATACAGCTATTGTTTGTTATTCAGGAGGTAACTCTTGGTACTGCATTCCATTAACCCAAATGTTTATTCGCAATTAAGTGTCTCATAGGCTTCTGGCTTTATACTGAAGCACAGACTTGGACTCCAGGAGCTCAACTAGCAAATTCAGGAATCCAGATCCAGTTGACATGGAAATTCGCCACTAAATCTAGACAACAAGGAGATTTCATCTGTCCTGCATACAGCAAATGTAATATTGCTAATTGGACTATTGCTAATTGGTCTACTACTGCTAAATCTTATAGAGCCCCATTACCTATGTCTGCCCTCCTAACAGGACCTTCTCCTATAACTATTCTTATCTCTTCATTGGTTAATATCTCATGATGTATTACTCCTCTCCACTTTACACTCCCAACATTATGGGATAAAGTAATAAGACAAAGATTAACCAAAAATTGTACTACATGGAATATAAATAACTCCACCCTTAGTATAACTATTCCCCTTAATAATCAATATTTTTTGTGCCAATGCCTCTGTAATAACCAGGTGCAATGCTTCAGTACATTATTCATTATTATTGCCCAAAACACCACCCACCGATCATCCTCCATCTGTTGTTCATGTCCCAAAATCATGTATTAATGCTTCTATTGCTCAGCACAAAATTGTACTTCATTATAATGTGTCCTTTCCACCTTTATTGCCCTGTACTAGATTTAAAAGAGCCTGGTATGACACCCTACTTGGTGGGGCAGGAACAGGTTTGGGTATAGTAAATTCTATAGATCTTGAGACATTGGCCAGCATACTGCGCAGTGCTGGGCAGGATGTATCTCAAGCTTTGACAATTAATGCTCATTGGTTGCCTACGATGATCCTGCTACACCAAAATACTTTAAAATACCAAGGCCAATTCTTACAAGATTTAATGATAGCATTCTAGCTAATATATAGATTGATACCAATATAAGTGCCCTATTTAATTGGACCAAATGTTCTTTGCAAAATATGTACACTTTAATACAAAAAGAGAATGCTCAAAGTTTATTACAAGAAGGAGATACTAACATTTGGTATGTAGCATTACCCTATATGGCAAATTATTGGAAACAGATCAAGCCTGAATGAGCTTAGTGTACCTCCCTTTGGTGTAGTGGGACTGTAGTATATTATCAAGTTCATATATGGAAAATGATGTATCAATTCCATGTGATTCCTTTTGTGTTACATGATTATTTTGCTTTACCATGTATAAATACTAACTATATAGACCAAGACAATGTAACTCATACTCTACAGGACTTTACTTTCACTAACAAAGGCATCCTGTGTGAGATGATGAATAGGCAGATGGAGTACTGCTTTCTCTCACACTCCTCTAACCTTTGTGACTTAACTGTCTATCCTTTTTCTAACTTTTCAATTTTATATGAAGTATCTTCTCAACACATTTGTTTAACCTATAATAATAGTACTGATTTAGCTTCTGTGTCCCAGAAACCTCCCTTTTCTGGATGTTTTACTAACATCTCTTTCTTACACAGGCAGGGTGATGATTTTTACTTTTCCCCTCATACAGATATTGTTAGAAATTTGACATTGGTACCCAAATTGTTACCTCTTCCCCATACTTCTTTATCTCTACAACCTTTAATTGCTATTCTTAATCTCATGTCCTAAAGAAACTGTTAGAGTCCAATCAGCGCGCTTTGAATGAACATCGAATACAGACTCACATAGTTGCAGGACATTTAGTCGAGGCCTCTCATTTACTAACTTCTGATACTAATCACCATTGGTATGATTTCCTGTTTAAATCAGCATTTGCTACTAGATATTTTAACAGTTTAGCTATCCCTATATTGTTGTTAATGATTTTATTGTTATTATTATGAATTTTTAATTTTTATAAACAAATTTGTAATAAGTTTACTCCTATAGTCCCATCCTCATACATTTCTCGTGACCTTAAGGCCAAATGAATAAAAAAATGAAGTTTTCTTATAAGTAAGTTCTCTCAAGCCTGTATGAGAATGTGCCTTCCTCATGAATTTACCTCCCCGCCTCCCCCCCCCCCCCCCCCGGCCATTCCATAGGTGATTTGGCCACATTCTAAAGATTCCAGGAGCCAGCCACTCCTTGGAATACACAGGTAGTAGTGGGGAGAACTGGCTATTCTCACAGTATTGACCTTATTCAGAGTAAAATCTTCCAGCCCCCTATGGCATTTCCTTGAAGTCTTCAAACTTCTAGACTTGTAGACTTTCCCCATATTTCTGTTCAAGAAACTCAGGAATCCCTCCTAACTAAATTAGCAACTAGCCTTCTTTGTTCTCCACTGATAAATACTCTGAGGCTCCAAGCATTGGTGGGAATCTCACCCATGTAGAATTGATTCTGCCTGGGGCTTGCTTTCTTTCTTTCTTTCTTTCTTTCTTTCTTTCTTTCTTTCTTTCTTTCTTTCTTTCTCTCTCTCTCTCTCTCTCTCTCTCTCTCTCTTTCTTTCTTTCTCTCTTTCATTCTTTCTTCCTTTCTTTCCCAATTGGGACTCAAAAGGCTGAAAAGAACAGGGGATCCCCCCAGCCACAGACTGTTCAAAGTTGGAGCTCCCCCAAATTGGTGATGTTATCTTTATCTTTTTCCTTCTACTTTGATTATAGTATTCCTAACCCATTGTCTTTAATGTATTAGTTGCTGTATTGGATGTTATTGTAATCAATCTATTCCTTGTGTTGTGTAATTAAAATACTTTCATTCTCACGAGTGTCAGCAAGAGTGTCATTTGCAGGAATGAATCCGAACCTCATTTAAAATCACAATACACCAACCAATAGTTGAAATTGAATGCATTCTTATGTAACTTTATAAAGTTCAAATCTAGTTACTCTATTACAGAAATATTAGTTATTACGCCAGGCTTAATTTAAAGATGAAATCTGAATTTCTTAGTTCCAGAAAAAAGTTATCTTCCCCTTTTCTTTAACTAACTGAACATGAGGCTTCCCAATCAATATTGCTCATTTCCCCTTCCCCCTCCCAAGGGAGAAATATTCTCTTTAGGGAATGGGGTTTGGAATTGAAACCATTGTCTTTGACCACCACCACCCCTCCCCCTCCACAAACCAGGAAGGAGGCATGGGGTTCCCCTGTTTTCTAAAACAAGTGTTTTTGGGGGGATTTTACCCTTCCTGCATTGAGGCATGCATCCCATTTGAGACATAGGTTGAGTTTTAAAATTCTAAAAGGAAGATTTTCCTACTCCCTTCCCCCTCCCTCTACAGAGGGTGGGGGCCACAAAGAATGAGAGAAAACAAAAGAGAAAGAAAGAGTACCACTGACAGATAATTTCCAGGAGATCAGGTGTTTTGTTTTTGTCAAATCTAATTCCTTCCAAGGAGCAAGGACATAGTTGGGGGAGGAATATTGGTACTGAATCGTCCCCAACCCTGCCCCCATGTAGGCATATATGTCATTTGGACATACACTGAATGTCCTTCCTTAACAGCCCTCACTCACAATGGGGTATAAACCAAACACACCTCAGAACTGCCATTCCTCTGGCCAATCTGAAAACAGGGCAGGCTCATACTAGGGCTACTTCAAAACACCACCTGGGTTCACCTTACCTGATTCTCCACAAACCAGAAGGAGAGCTGGAGGTCCTTTTCCTACCTTTTTAAAATCTAGGTTTTAAAAAAAGGGTGTTGCTTCTCACCTATGGAGCTTGATCCAATTTCCCAATCTTGGTAGAGTTTCCTACCTGGCTTGTCAAATATGGAGCCAATGGCTATTGAGTTCAGTTCTGTCTATGAGGAATAATTATTCACAGTTGGGAAAGTAAGGATGGAAATAAAACAATAAATTAATTTTTTTTAGGAAAGGCTAAGGAGATATAAAGAGAGATAAAAGAACTGCCAAGCAGTGTTGGCTTGGTCATGGTCAGAGAAGACTACTGGGCCGGTCAGTTATGTTGATTGTTTTCCTATATTGATCCGTTCTTGTCTTCCTGGTACAAATCCAACTTGATACAGTGTATTATACTGGTAATAACTTGCTTTTTTGTTTCTAAAATTTTATTTATAATTTTTACATCAGTGTTCATTAGGGACAATAGTATATAATTTTCGTTGTCTCTTTTGGTTCTTTCTGGTTTTGCTATCAGTTCTACTGGTGTCATAAAATAAAATTGACAGAACTTCTATAATTTAATTTTTTATGGAATTATAAGTAATCATTCCTTGAATGCTTGGTAGAATTTACTTTTATGACAAACATGGCCTGGATATTTTTTCCTTAGGAAGTTTTTTGATTATTTCTTCAATTGTATTTTTTGGAAATGGGATTATTTACTTATTTTACTTTCAATTTTTATTAATATGGGTAGCTTATATTTTTGTAAATATTCATTCATTTATATAGATTGCAAAATTTTTGTTATACAATTGGACAAAATAGCTTGAATTAGTGCTTTAATGTCCTCATTAGTAGCAAGTTAGTCATTTTCATTTTTGGAAATGTTAATTTGGTTTTCTTCTTTTATCTTTCAGATAAATTAAAAGTGATTCTATTTTATTTGAGATTTTCAGAACAATAATTCTTTGCTTTATTAGTTCAATGGCATAACTATCAATTTCATTAATGTTACCTTTGATTTTCAGAATTTATAATTTGATTTTTATTGGGGATATTTAATTTGTTCCTTTATTAATGTTATTAGTAGCATGCTTAATTCTTTGATCTCCCCTTTCATTATTTTATTCATATTAAATACTTAGAGATAGCAAATTTCCCCTAAAGATTGCTTTGGCTGCATCCTATAAATTTTGGAATGATAACTCATTTTTAATAATTATCTTGGATGAAATTGTAAATTATTTCTATGATCTATTGTTTGATCAACTCATGCTTTAAAATTATTCTATTTAGTTTCAAATCAATTTTGGTTTATCTTTCCATGTCAGTTTATTAAATGTAATTTTCTACATTATGATCTGAAAGGGATATATTTAATATTTCTGACTTTCTGTAGTTCATTGTAAGGTTTTTATGCCCAAGTATATGTTCAGTTTTGATGTGTCATATAATGCAGAGAAAAAGCATATTCCTTTTTATCCTCACTCACTTGTCTCTAGATGTCTATCATATCCATGTTTTCAAAATTGCATTCATCTTTTTAACTTTGTTCTACCTTATTTTGTGGTTACATTTATCTAATTCTGAGAATTGGAAGTTTAAGTCCCACATTATAATTGTTTTGTGCTCTCTCGCTCTCTCTCTCTCTCTCTCTCTCTCTCTCTCTCTCTCTCTCTCTCGGCATCATTCATTTAGTTTTTTTTCTCTAAGTATTTAGATGCTAGACCACTTGGTATATATTAGTTTAATAATGAGATTACTTCATTAAAGATGATGTGGTTTCCTGCCATATCCATTTTAATGAGATCAATTTTTACTTTTGTTTCTTGAAACAAGCTAATATGATCTTTTCTATTGATATTTTTTCAAAATATATGTTATGAAAGTTTTTGAACATCCTTCTATGTATATAAGTATATTTTGAGTTACAAACTTTCCTTCTACCTTTCCTTCCTACCCCTCTCCCCCAGTGGCAAACAGTCAGGTTAATATTGTATATAAACACTTATTTAAACAAGTATACAGATTAGTCAATTTCATTATGAGAAATTAGGATTGAAAGAGAGAAATAGAGGGGTAGAGCCAAGATCATGGCATGAAGGCAGGAATTCCCAGAAACTCACTCCCAAAGAAAACTCCAAAGACATCAAATTTTGACTCTAGCCAAAATTTAAAAGGACAAAACAAACAGAGAGATTAAATGATGCATTTCCCAGTCCAAGACAATTTAGAAGTTCTGTAGAAAAGTCTGTTTCACCAAATTGTTGGCTGGAAAAAGCCACACCACAGAACAGATGGTCCCAGTACTTAGATCCCTGGTGGTGTCTGGGTCTATGGCAGAGGGGGGTGGTTTCTAGACCTCCTGGTACAGGAATCACCAGGAACAGCTAGAAGAGGTGGTTAGAGAACTCTGCCACAACAAAGGGACTGCAGAGTGAGTGCTAGTCTCAGAGCAGCCCAGAGCTGAGAACTTGCAATGGGAATCAGGGAAACCATCCTCTACCTCCAGAGTGCAGCCCACAGATGGTAAGGGGAAAGTGAGAGACTGCAGAGGTCTTTCAGCTCTTCCTGGTGCAGGAATCTGCTGTTTGCCCACACTCAGATCCAGGTTGCAATTTGTGCTTCCATACTACCATAGTCAAGCAGAGACTTTCCTCACAGCTCCAGGGCAGAGGGAATACCTGTGGTCATCCACATATCAAAACACAGGCAAGAGAGCAGTCAGAGCCTCTCACAAAGCCTTGGAGGAATTAAAGTCCCAGTGGGGTGACCCCAACCCCCTCCCAAAGTTTTGGAATTGTGGTGAATCAGTCAAAGTTGGAGAAAATGAGCAACGAAAGAAAAACAAGAATCTGACATAGAAAATTACTTTGATCCTATGGAGGACCAAAATACTTATTCAAATGATTACAAAATCAGAGCGTCCATTTGCAAAACCTCCAAAAGAAATAGAAAATGGGTTCAGGCTATGGATAAGCTTAAAATAAACTTTGAAAAGCAATTAAGAGAGGAAAAAATGGGAGAAGAAATGAGAGTTAATGCAGATAAATCATGAAAAACAAATCAGCACCTTAGTGAAAGAAAAAAATACTGGAAGAAACTAATATGTAAAAAGCAAATGTAAAAAGTAGCACAAAAGGCAAATGAGGAGAAGAAGGCCTTAAAAAGCAGATTTGGACAGCTGGAAAAATACTTTAAAAAACTCTCTGAAGAAAATAACTCCTTCAAATGAAGAATGTAACTAAAAGAAGTGGATAAGTTGTGAAAAATCAGGAAGAAATAAAACTATTGCAAACAAAACAAAAATTAGAAGGAAATGTGAACTATCTCATTGGAAAAATAACTGACCTTGGAAACAGTTCCAGAAGAGACAATTTAAAAATTATTAGGCTAGCTGAAAGTCACCAACAGGAAAAGAGCCTAGACTTTATATTTTTTACAAATAATACAGCAAAATTGTTTCCCAGATTTCTGCTTTCCTTCTAATTTTGGCAGCATTGATTTTATTTTTTTTGTTTGTTTTTTGTTTTTCAGGTTTTTGCAAGGCAAATGGGTTTAAGTGGCTTGGCCAAGGCCATGCAGCTAGGTAATTATTAAGTGTCTGAGACCAGATTTGAACCCAGGTACTCCTGACTCCAAGTATGGTGTTTTATCCACTACACCACCTAGCCACCCCAGCATTGATTTTATTAATGCAAAAACGTTTTTAATTTAAAAAGTCATATTCATTCATTTTTCAATTTATAATGTATTCTAATTCGTTTAGTCATAAATTTATCCCTTTACAAATACTTGATAGATTTTTCCTTGTTCTATTAATTTTTCTTTGGTATCACTCTTTATGTCTAAATCTCATACCCATTTTGACCTCATTTTTGTTATTTTGAGATTTGGGTCTATACTTGGATTTTGCCATATAACATTCCAGTTTTCCCAATAATTTTTTCAAATAGCAACTTCTTATCCCAGAAGCTGATTTCTTTGTGTCTATGAACAGTAGATTTCTGTACTCATTTACTGCAGTCTCTTTTGAATCCATCCTCATCCACTGATCCATTACTCTAATTCTTTTTTGAATTTTTTGTATATTATGTCATTTTTTATTTATTTACATATTACTAAATTGTTCTTGTTGTACCATTAAACATAATCCTTCCCACCCCACAAAAATATAAAACCTCATGAGAAATAAAGTGAAAGAAAGAGGGGAAAAAATGTGCTTCACTCTGTGTTCTGATGCCATTAGCTCTGACTCTGGGGTGGATCACATTCTTTTACATAAGCCCATCATAGAAGTTACTTCCATATTTTTCCAGAGTAGCTGTTGCTCATTGTAATTCCCTCCATCCATTCTTCAACACCTTCATTTAGCATATTTTCTCTCTCCTTTCACTCTGTCCCTCTTCAAAAATATGCTTGTGGGGCAGCCAAGTGGCATAATGTACAGAGCACTGTCCCTGGGGTCTAGAGGTGCCAAACCTACATCCCACTCCAGAGACCTAGCAACTACCCAGCCCCTTGGTCCTTGGCAGGCCACCCAATCCCACCACATTACAAAAAGTAAAAAAAAAGAAATCTACCCTCTGCCACAATTGCCCTCTTTGCTATTGTTGTAACCCCCTCCCTCTGTCCCTTTTCTTTCCTTTTTCTTCTAGACACCTTATTGAGTATATATGCTGTTTCTTCTCTGAGCCATTTGTGATTAGAAAGAAGTCTCCCTCATTCCCCCTTACTTCCCCATTTCATACCATTGCAAAAGCTATTTATTGACTCTGTTACATAAAATATCTTAACCTTTTCTACCTCTCCTTTCTCTTTCTCCCAGTACATTTCACTTTCATCCATTCACTCCAGTTTTACAATATATTGTAAATTTGTATTTAACTCTCTCCTGTGTGTTATCTACTTATGTTCCTTCTAAGTGCTCTAATAAAAATGTTTCATATTAGTATTATCACTATCATCTTGCCATGTAGGAATACATGCAGTTCATCATCATTAAATCCCTCATAATTTACTCTTCTTGTCCACCCTCTCTATGCTTCACCTGAGTCCTGTACTTTAAGACAAATATGTCTATTCAGCTCTGGTCATTTCAAGAGAAACATTTGAAATTCCTCTGTTTCATTTGAAGGTCCATCTTATCCCTGAAAGAGGATGTTCAGTTTTGTTGAATGCTGATACTCTGTTATATTCCAAGCTCTTTTATCTTCAAGAATCTTATATTCCAGGTTGTACAAGCCTTTAATGTGGATGTTGATAAGTCCTGTGTGATCCTGACTGCAGCTCCATGATATTTGAATTTTTTTTTCTTCTGGCTGCTTGTAATATTTTTTACTTGACATGGGAGTTTTAGAACTTGGCTATTAAATTCCTAGGGGTTATTTTTGTTGGATCTCTTTCAGTGGAAGATTGGTGGATTTTCTCAATTTCTATTTTGTCTTCAACTTCTAGGATATCAGAGCAAATTTCCTGTAGAAATTATTTAAAAAAGAAGTAAAGGGTCTTTTCCTGACATGACTTCCAGGTACCCCAATAATTTTCAAATTGTCTCTTCTGGATCTGTTTTACAGATCAGCTGTCTTTGCAATGGGATAGATTTTATATATTTTTTCTTTTTTGTTTATTTTTTTAATATTACAATAATATTTTTGTGAGAGTAATCATAACCCCCTCCACCCCCCCAAAAAAGATGAGAAACCTCAAGAACAGTGAGAGAGAAAAAAACTGTACTTCAATCTGTGATCAGATTCAAATTTCTCTGTCTCTGGTATGAGTTACCTTCCCTATCATACCTTCCAGAAAATTTGATTTAATATTTTTCCCATAGCTGTTATCATTACCTGAATTTCCCTTTACTCTATGCCTCCCCACACTCATCTATTACATTCTATCTCTCCTTTCATCTTGTCCCTGTTCAGAGCTCTGTTGTATCTGAAGACCTTGTCCCAGAATTTTCCCTCTCTTCTATCCCCTATTTTTTCCCTTCCCTCCCCATGTTCTCATTATCCCATCATTTTCCTCTTATTTTTCTGTGGGGTAAGATAGATTTCTATACCCTTTCAAGTGATAATATTATTTCCTCTCTAAGATATTTCTGATGAGAATGAAGGCTTATTCATCCTCCCTTGCATTCCCCATTTGACTCCATTGTGAAACCTTTTTCTTGACTCTTATGTGAAATATCTTGGTCCTTCTTCCTCTCCTTTCTCTTCCTCCCAGTACTTTTCTTTATCACCCATTGACTCCATCTTTTTACTGTATTATACC
The DNA here is from genome assembly GCF_037893015.1 of Macrotis lagotis. Lineage (NCBI taxonomy): Eukaryota > Metazoa > Chordata > Mammalia > Peramelemorphia > Peramelidae > Macrotis > Macrotis lagotis. The sequence goes on along the minus strand of NC_133660.1, from coordinate 136,820,678 downwards.
ATTATATTCTGGCCCTTCCTATGCCTTATCTATATATGCTCCATATAACTGCTCTTATGAATGAGAAGGTTGATAGAAGTCATCAGTATCTTCTTCCAATGCAGGTATACAAACAGTTCAACATCATTAAGCTCCTCATAATTAGTTCTTCTCATCTGTCCCCTCTATGGCTACCTGAGTCCTGTAAATAGAGAGCAAACTTTCTGTTCAACTCTGGTTGTTTCAATAGGAAAGTATACAACTCCCCTGTTTCATTGAAAGACCAACTTTTCCCCTGAAAGAAGAGGTTCAGTTTTGCTGGGTAGCTGATTCTTGGTTATAGAAACCAAGATTTTTTGCCTTCCAGAAAATCATGTTCCAATCCCTGTAAGGCCTTAATTTAAGTACTGCAAGATTCTGTATAATCCTGACTATAGAGGCACGGGCATTGAATTGTTTATTTCTGGCAGGTTTTACTGTTTTCTCTTTGACTTGGGAGCTTTGGAATTTGGCTATAATATTCCTAGATGTTTTTTCTTTGGTTATCTCTTTCAGGAAGGGATCAACAAATTTCCTCAATTTCTATTTTATCCTCTACTTCTAGGATCTCAGGAAAATTTTTGTTATATTATTTTTTTGGAAAAAAAAATGATTTCTAGGCTCTTTTGCTTGTCATGACTTTCAGGTAGCCCAATAATTTTACATTATCTCTTCTGGATCTGTTTTCAAGGTCAGATTTTTTTTTCCATTGAGATATTTCACATTTTCTTCTAACTTTTGTTTTGTTTGGTATAGTTTTATGCCTTCCTTATTTCTCGCAAACTCATGAGCTTCCTTTAATTCCATTCTGCATTTGAAGGAGTGATTTTCTTGACAGAGCTTTTCTATCTCCTTTTCTTGCTGGCCAACTCTTCTTTTTAAGGTATTCTTCTCCCCACAAAGTCATTGGCTTCCTTTAACTCCATTCTACATTTGAAAAATTCATTTTTCTCAGAGAGCTGTCTTGTCTCCTTTTTTTAAATCTGACCAATTCTGATTTTTAAGGCATTTTTCTCCTCAATAATATTTTGGATTGTTTTATCCATTTGAACTAAACTGGTTTTTAACATGTTGTTGTCTTCAGCATTTGGGGGGATCTCCTTGACTAAGCTGCTAACTTGGTTTTCCTGTTTGTTCTTGCCTCTCTCTCCTCTTACTCCCCAATTTTTCCTCCACCTGCCTTACTTGATTTTCAAAATCTTTTTTTCTGAGTTCTATGTCAGCCTTAGCCCAACTTCTAAATTTCTGGTAAACTTTATATGCAGCAACTTGGATTTTTTCAACTTCTGAGTATGTATTTTGATCCTCCATGGGACCAAAGTAATGGTCAGGTTCCTTTTTTTATGTTTAATCATTTCTGCAGTCTGTACTCTGGTTTTGTGGTGCTTACTGAGCTTTTGAGTATTATTGTATTACTCTAATTCTTAACCATAGTTTTAATGACTGCTTATTTATAGTATAGTTTCAGATCTGGTAGAGCTAAGCCTCTTTCCGTTATATTTTTTCATCAGTGCCCTAGTTATACTTGACATTTTGCTGCTCCAGAAAAATTTTGGTATTATTTTTTCTAGATCATTAAAGTAGTTATTTGGTATTTTGATTGATATAGCACTGAAACAGTAATATAATTTGAGTAGAATTGTTATTTTTATTATATTAGCTGTACCTAACAATGAGTACTTGACATTTGTCTACTTACGTAGATCTCACTTCATTTGAGTGAAGAGTACTTCATAATTCTTTTCTGGTGTGTCTTGAGAAGTAGATTCCCAAGCATTTAATGCTGACTACAGTTCCTTTAAATGGCACTTCTCTTTTTAATCTTTATCTTGGGATTAGAAATTCTGATAGAAATTCTGATGATTTATGTGTATTTATTTTTATCCCACTATTTTACTGAATTTGTTAATTGTTTCATAGAATTATTTAGATTTTCTCAGCTTCTCTAAGAACACCATCATATCATCTGATTCTGATTCCTTATATTTCACCCCTTGTTTTGTTGGAAATGCTCTGTTTATTTCCATTACATATAATATTTGTTGTTGGTTTTAGATAGATACTATTTATTATTTTGATGTAAAAATGCCTTTATTCCTAATATTTCTAGGGTTTTCAATATGAGCAGATGTATTTTATCAAAGGAATTTTCAGCATCTTTTAAGATAATCATATGATTTCTGTTGGTTTTGCTATTATTAAGTTCAATTATATTGAATACGACCATAATATTGAACCATTTCTGTCTATTTGGTATAAATTCTACCTGATCATGGTGTATTAACCTAGTAATAATTTGCTTTAGTTTTAACATTTTTTATCAATATTTTTAGGGAGATTGGCCTTTCATTTTCTTTTTGTTTTATTTCTTCCTCCTTTAGATATCAGCACAATGTTGATGTCATACAAAGGGTTTGAGAGTACTTCTATTTTTAAAAATAGTTTATTTAAAGATTTCTAGATCAGAGTCAAGATGGTGTAAAAACTAAAAATTATGGGAGCTTTTCCCTAACAAAGACAAATGAAGCCTCTACTCTGACAGTCACACCACAGATCCCACAAAGAAAAATAAGATTCAAAAAAGTTTTCAAGCACAGACATCATGGAGAATTTTCAGTAAAAATCTGTCTCTTTAGAGGACAGGAGGTGGGAAAATGGAAAAGTCGTTAGAAGGCTTTTAACCATATTTCAATCCAGCTCTGGATAACTTAACAACAGTAGAGGCCCAGGAAGCTAGATAGCAAGTCAGCAGGGAGGACCTTAATCCCAATCAAAGTCTGAATCCTGTGAACACCCAGGTTAAAGAAACAACAGGATCATAAGCAAACTACTGTTAAGTCAGAAGCTAGACATAAAGAAGGGGAAAATATCCATGTAAAGTCAAGGCCTGAACTGCATAGGCAACAATTTGGCCAAAGACAAGTCAGGGATCAGACTACAGCTCCAGTAAGAAAAAAAAATGCTTGGATCTATACTCCCTATCTGCCAGGAGCAGGGCTAAAACAACCAAAATGAACAAAGAAGCTAAAAGAGTGCTCACTATAGAAAACTACTTTACAGACAAAGATTATAGCCATGCCATGCCTGAAGAAGTAAGCAGTGAAAATTCACTTACAGGGAAGTATCAAAACAGTCTACACATTGAACTCCAATATAAAAGCTCATTGAAGAGCTTAAAAAAGAATTTAAAAAACAAAAGAAGAGAGGGAGAATCAAAATGAGAAAAGAAATTAAATTCATTTAGAAAAGTTATGAAAAGGTAACCAAAGAAGTCAACTCCATTAAAAGTAAAAATAACTAATAGGAAAAGAAAACACAAAAGGTAATTAAAGAAAATAAAGCCGTAAATATTAGAATTGAGCAATTAGAAACCAATTTATCTACAAGACCACAACATTCCATCAAACAAAATATAAAGGCTGAAAAAAACTGAAGAAACAATGTAATGTCTTTTAGGGGAAAACAAATCACCTGAGAAATAGATGCAGGAGAGACAATCTATGAATCACAGGAATATTAGGAAAGCCTGGATCAAAAGAAGAACCTGGAACACCTCATGCAGGAAATTACAGGGGGAAAACTTCAAATCTACTAGAACAAGATAACAGTAGAACTACTGAAAGAATCCACAGAATGCCTTTAGAAATGGATGCCAGGAAAAAACTCCGAGGATTGAAATAGCCAAATTCCAGAACTGTCCAATAAATAAGAGAGTATTGAAAGCAACAAAAAGAAAACCATTCAAATACAAAGGAAACAGATTCGCACAGGCCCCTCAACCTGAAAACTGAAGTATTGGAAGAACTGGAATAGCACATTTTAGAGAGCAAAGGGCAAGGATTACAAAGGACCAGAATGTACTACTTTACAAAATTCAGCATGTACAATTAGGGAAAAAGAAGGATGTTCAATGAAATTCAGGACTTACATAATTTCATGATTCAAAGGCCAGAACTAAACAGAGAATTTAATCATCAAATACAAGACTCAAGAGTTGCCTGATAAAGGTAATTGAAAAGGGGAAGTAAAATCAAAACAAACAGAACAAATGTTGGTAAAGACCATCCAATTGTATACAACCCTAATATGACAGATATAAAATTTCTAATTCTTTAAAGCTTCTCTTAGGATAATGAAATGGTAGAACATATTTGAATAGAATGAAGCTAAAGGATATGTGTACAATTGGGTTTTATCTTCCATTTAATAGGTCCAAGATGACATCACTATGTCTGAAACAAAAAGCCCTGAAGAAAAGCAGGGGTGTTAACTTTAAATTAAATGTTTCATTATACTCTGACCCACTTGAGAGGACACAAGTCAATGTCCCTGTAACTTACATCATTTGAATAGTTAGACCCTCAGCACCTCCCACTACATAGAGCCCTTTAAGTATCATAAAGTTGGAGGACCTGATCCAGTGTCTCTATAACTTACAATCATTTGTAAACTTCTCAGGTAAGACCTCCAGAGCTTCTCAGTAGCTAGAGATCTTTAAAATTCTTGCAATTAATTAGATCAGGGTTTGCCTTAACTCCTGCTTCACTTACCAAAGGGTTACATACCCTGGCTGAGGAATGGGTGAGTATTTAGGAAAGAGAAAAGACCTTGCTTAACAAGGTTTTTAAGTACCCTAGGTGGGAAAGGGGTAGGGGGTAAAATGTGAAAGAATATAGGCCTTGCTTCACTTAACAAGAAGTTAAATAACTTGACCCCAAGTGTGGCAGGGGGAAGAGGGGTAATGTGTGAGAGAAGATAGGCCTGGAGGCAGTTGCACAAATATTTCAGCAGTTGCACAAATATTTCAAGAAATGATATTGCTTTGGATGACACTTTGAATCATAAGAAGGATTGTGTGTACTTGAAAAATACTTTACAAGAAGATCAATAAGTAGTATACCTGTCAGATCTATGGAAAGAGAAGCAGTTTATAGCCAATGAAGATATGGAGAACATCATTAAAAACAAACTAGATAACTTTGATTATATCAAATTAAAAAGATTTGTAGTAAATTAAGAAACAATTTTTACAACTAATTTTTCTGACAAAGGACTCATATCCAAAATATACAGAGAACTGAGTCAAATTTTCAAAAAAAACAAGCCATTCCCTTATTGACAAATGGTCAAAGGATATGCAAAGGCAATTTACATATGAGGAAATCAAAGGTATCCATAGTCATATGATAAATTGCTCTAAATCACTACTCATTAGAGAAATACAAATTAAAGCATCTCTGAGGAACAACCTCACATGTCTCAGACTGGTGGATATGACCAGAAAGGACAATGATCAATGTTGGAAGCGATGTGGCAAATCTGGACATTGATGCATTGTTGGTGGAGCTGTAAACTTACCCAACCTTCTGGAGAGCAATTTGGAATTGCACCCAAATCGCAACAGAAATGTGGATACCCTTGATCCAACAATATCACTATTGGGTCTATACCCTGATGAGATTATGAAAAAGGGTAAAAACATCACTTGTACCTAAACATTCATGGCAGTCCTGTTTGTGGTGGCAAAGAATTGGAAATTAAGTGAATGTCCTTCAATTGGGGAACGGCTTAGCAAACTGTGGTATATGTATGTCATGGAACACTATTGTTCTATTAGATATCAGGAGGCATGGGAATTCAGGGAAGCCTGGAAGGATTTGCATAAACTGATGCTGAGTGAGATGAGCAGAACCAGAAAAATATTGTACACCCTAACACTAACATAGGAGTTATCACCATCCTTGATGGACTTGTTCATTCCATCAGTGCAACAATAAGGGGCAATTTTGGATGATCTGGGATGGAAAATACCATCTGTATCCAGAGAAAGAATTGTGGAGTTTGAACAAAGACCAGAAACTATTACCTTCAATTTAGAAAAAAAAGTCACATTATTATGTAATTTTGCTATTTCTTATACTTTATTTTTCTTCCTTAAGGATATGATTTCTTTCTCATCATTTTCAACTTAAATCAATGTATCCCATGGATACAATGTAAAAACTAACAGACGGCCTTTTGTGGAGGGTGTGGGGAAGGAAGCAAGAATAGGGGTAAAATTGTAAAACTCAAAATAAATAAAATCTTTCAGTAAAAGAAAATATTTGAAAAAGGGGTAAGGCAAACATGATTAGAATTATAATTTGATGCAATTTGAGTCAATGTTGCTTTTCAAGCAATTAAGCAAATAATCTTTGATGATATCTTAATAAAAATGAGCTTATCAAGCAATCAAATAATCAAACTGTTACTGATCTTACCTGATTAATAGTATGAGAGCAATAAATAACCCCAAAGGAAGAGCTAAAAAAATGTGTAATTTTAGAATGAAATAAGGGAGAATGTGAATGCTGTGTAAATTCTATTCGATAGATTTAGGTCATAGAGAGAAGATATATTCACAATTGGGTTTAAAAATCTAACCTAATCTACAGGGAAGGGGGGGCCACTGGGAAAGGGATAGATAAGGGAAGAGGTGACTGAAAAAAAAGGAGAGGCTGGGTATAAGAGAAAATAAACTGAAAGCTAAATTGTTAAATAAAAGTCAAATGGAAAAGGTAGTAAAATTTTGATGAGAAGGAATAGGAGAAAAAGAAAGAAAAAGATATTAATAAAGAAAGATGGCATGAAGGGAATTAGAAAATTAGTTATCTTAATTGTAAATGTAGATGGGATGATCTTTCCCATAAAACTAGAGTGAATAGTAGAATGGATTAAAAACCACAATCCTACAATATGTTGTTTACAAGAAAGACAATTGAATCAAAGAGATACATGCAGGGTAAAGATAAAAGGTTGAATCAAAATATATTATGCCTCAGTTGAAGTAGAAAAATAATCTGGGGTAGTGATCCTAATCTCAGCCAAAGTAAATGCAAAAATCAATCTCATTAAAAGTAAAAAAAAAGGAAGGAAACTACATCATTATAAAAAGCATCATTGGTATTGAAGCTATATCACTGCTAAACATATATGCACCTTGTGGTATAGAATCCAAATTCCTAGAGAAAAAGATGAGAATGACAAGGAGAAATAGATAGCAACATTTTAATAATGGGAGACTATAAATGTAACCACAAAATAAACAACGAGGAAGTTAAGAAGGTGAATGAAATCTTAGAAAACTTAGGTATGATAGACCTCTGGAGAAAACTTAATGGGAATGGAACATTTACATTTTTCTCAGCAGTACATGGCACCTACATCAAAACTGACCATGTACTATTACACAAAATCCTTATAATCAAGTGTAGAAAGCCTGAAATAATGAATACTTTCATCTCAGACTATGATGCTATAAAATTTACATGTAATAAAGGGTCATGGAAAAATAAAACAAGAACTATTTAGAAAATAAATAACTTTTTCTTAAATAATGGGTGCCTCAAACAGTAAATAATGGAAATAATCAAAAATTATAGCCAAGAAAATGATCATAATGAGATAAAATGCCAATATTTATGGGATGCAGTCAAGTTATTTTGAGGGGAAACATTATATCTCTAAATGCCTATATGAAGAAAAATAGAGAAAAAGGAGATCAAGGAATTGGGTATGCAACCAAAGAAACTAGAAACAGAAAAAAATAAATAAAATTCCCCAATTAAATCGCAAATTAGAAATTTTTCAAAATCAAGGGAGAAATCAATATTTTTGGAAGAAAACAATTATTGATCTCATAAATAAAAGTAAGATTTAGTTTTATGAAAAAGCCAATAAAATAGACAAACATTTGGCTAATCTGATTTTTAAAAAAAGAAACAAGATAACCAAATTAACAGTATCAAAAATCAAAAGGGTGAACTAACTGCCAATGAGGAGCTAATTAAAGAATTAATTCATAGCTAATTTGCCAAACTGTATGCCAATAAATTGGATAACTTGCGTGAATTGTATGAATATTTACAAAAATACAAACTGCCCAGATAGACTGAAGAGGAAATAAATTACTTAAATTAACACATTTCAGAAAAAGAAATTGAAGAACCCATTAATAAATTCCCAAAGAAAAAGTTTCCCAGTACAGATGGATTTACAAGTGAATTCTACCATTTCTACCAATTCTACATTTAAAGAACATTTAATTCCTATTCTACATAATCATTAAAAAAAATTAGAGAGTTTGGCCAAACTCATTATCCCTTTTAATATTTATATTTGTTGTTTCTGCTTTATCTGAGATCAAGATCACTACCCTTTTTTTTTACTTCAGCTGAAGCATAATATATTTTAACTCAATCTATTGTAGGATTCTTGTTTTTAATCCAATCTTCTATATGCCTTCATTTTTACAGCTAAGATTGCTAAATTGTTATTTCTATTCACGGTTTCTTCCCTTGATTATACTTTTCTCTTTTCTGTTCTCTTGTCCCTCCTCAGTAATGTTTTGTTCCCTTTCCCTTTTCCCTTTTCTTTCTATTTTAACTTTAAATTTTCCCTTGCATTTTATCAGTACCTCCTTCCTCCATACCCGCCCCCCCATCAACTTAAGGGAAAGATAGATTTAAAATCTAATTGGATTTATTCCAAAATTTTGAGAGTGGGATTTATTTAGTGTCTACATCCTTTTTACTTATAGTTATTTATAATTCTTAATCTGGTGTTATTGACCTGCTAATTTTCAGCCTTCTCCTAATTTAATCATTCTTATTATGTCTTTATTGTTTTAATTCTGTATTATACCTATAACCCCTCTGTCAAAATTACTGTTCTTATTTATCTTGATAGAAATATATTTCTCATGGTTTGATTGATTGCCTCATATTCACTGTCCAAGTACTCTCCTCTCTTGTTTCAATACAAATATATTTCTCAAGAGTCATAAATAACATCAAATTATAATCAGTTTATACAATATACTCTTTTTCAAGTATCATCTATAGATGTATAATCCTCATGAGCTAAAGTATCATGTAAAACAAAATCAGTTCATGAAACATTAATACCATCTCCAATATACTCCCTCTCACTGTAGTTCCAGAAGCAAGAAAAGTAAAATCACATTATATTTTATTTATATTCATTCACTCTAAGTATTCTCTCTCCCTCTGTCCCTATTATACTATAAACTTTATTAACTATAGTATCTAGTAAATAATGATCACTTCATGATTTAATTTTATACACACCATCAAAGTAGTCTTCCCTCCTCTGTCCTAATAGATATAACCTTCATAATCTACAGGACTCATTTCTAAACATAATCACTAGGTACAAGCCTTCCGACTATATCCAATTCTCATTAGGTAAAGTATTGACTAAAGAATCAATACTGTCCTGATCCTCCTGTACCCATACCCTCTCTCTTAGGATGTTTCTCTTAACTGTCCTAAGAGAAATACAATTCTCAATAGTTACAAGTATTCACTTCCCTTGAAGGTATGTGTACAAAATAATGCTCTTGATTACATCTTTGTCACTTTTCCATTTACCTTTTTATAAATTTATTGAGTCTTTTGCTGAAAATTGAATTTTTTTTCAGTTCTGATCTTTTTATTCATTAAATTTTGAAAGTTCTCTATTTCATTGAAAATCCATCTTCCCCCCCCAAAAGAATTTGCTCAATATTGCAGGATAATAAATTCTTTTTTAAGATTTATTTATTTATTTAGTATATTTTTAAGTTACAAAATTTCCTTCCACCCTCCCTTCTCATCTCCCTCCCCTCAGCACATACTTATTTTGATGAATATGTTTGTAAATTAGTTATATTAAGTATGACAAATTTGGATTAAGAGAAAGATAAATATAAGAAATAATTTTTTAGAAAGTGTTCATCAGAGTCTGAAGATTTTTTTGTGTGTGTTTGTGTGTTTGTGTATGAGTATTTGTGTGTGTTTTGTTTTGTTCATTTTTTTTCCTCTGGGTGGGGATAACATAGTCCATAGTCAGTCTAATACACCTATCCCAGATCTCTGGACTGCTGAAAGAATCTACTTCCATCAAGGTTGTTCATTTCACAATGTTGTGAATTCTTTCTGGAAATACAAGGAACTTAGCCTCCTATTCAAGATTCTCTGAACTTTTTTCCATCTGGAATATTATATTGCAATACCTTTTATCTTTTAGCAATGAAGCTGACAAGTCCTGTATAATTCTGATTGCAGTAGCTTGATATTTCAAATGCATTTTTTTTTGGTTTGCTTGCAGTGTTTTACCCTTTAGCTGTGAATTCTGGAAATTTGAGTACAACATTCCTTGAGATTTTTAAATTATTGTTTCTCTTTCTGGAGGTGAAATGTGTTTTCTTTCAAGGGCGATTTTTGTCTACTTGTTCTAGGATATTAGGGCAATTTTCCATGAAAATTCTCTTAAAGATATTTTGGGATCTTTTTTTGATTGATACCTGATTTATAATTCACATATTCTCTCCTGGATGTACTTTTCAAGATGTTTGATTTTTCTTAAATGTACTTTATATTTTCTTTTATTTTTTCAGCCTTTTGGTTTTGTTTGATGAAATCTTTGTTTTTTCACAGATATATTAGTTTTCATTTCTCCATTTCTAATTTTAAGGTTTTATTTTCTTCAGTCAGCTTTTGTGTTTTCTCTTCTAGATGATTAATTTTCTTTTTTGATTAGTTGTATTTCTTTTCCATTGGTCAATTTTATGTTTTTATCAGTTATTTTCTTTATTATGTTTTTTTTGAATTGCTGATTTCTTCAGTAAATTTAAAATAATTCTCCTGTATGTATCTTATTTCTTTTTTTCCAATTTTCTTCTTGCTCTCTTCTTTGGTTTTTAAAATAATTTTTGATCTCTTCCATGAAGCCTTTGTATTTGTAGTCACTTTATATACTCCTTTAATGCTTCACATGAAGGCAATTTATTATTGCTTTCTTCTTTGTAAATATCATTTTATTACCCCTAACTGAATAGTGCCTTTCTATGGTTAGTTATGTTAGTTTATGATTTATTTAAATTAATTTAATTAATTTAGTTAACTCTTATTATTATTTTTGTACTCATTTTGATAATTGAGCTCTGCTCCTAGAGTAGAGGGAGTATAGTCTCAAACATTTTTGTGCTGGTTCTGGAATCTGGTGCTGGCTTAATGCTTGCCAAGATATTGCCTATGCTGTCCTGGAGTTGCCTATGCAGAGTTTTGTTTCCTGCTATACCCACAGACTTTCTCTATGCAGTGATTTGCCCCAAGTCCTGTCTGTTGCCCCAGCCCCTGTTGCTGTCCTGCTTTGTAGTTGACATGCTGAGGCAGGACCTGAGCTGTGCTGTGGCTTACAGCCTCCCACTGGATTTCTTGTTCTTAAGCCTATGTTTGACTATATTTCCACTGTACGCTCAAAGAGACCAACATGTACTGAAGATCCCACATGATAAATCTTGAGTTGAGTATTTGCTTTGCTATTTTTCTGGTGGGATATATTACTTGAAGGTATTTTTGAAGACTTTTATTTAAAGTCGTGTCTTGAAAAGTTCTGCAACTTACTAGTTTTACATTGCCATTATGACATGGGTTGTGCTTTGAAGGAAAATTAGTTTCAGAATGCACTCTAAGATTCCCCCGCCCATCTCTCCCTCTCTCTCTCTCTCTATCTATCTCTACATATCAATATATATGTATATATATATATATATATATATATATAATATACATGCATGTTATATGCATACTCATACAGTATGTGTATACATAGACAGACAAACAAATAATTAGATAGATATCCTAACTTTAACCTGAGCAGGATCTAGGGAAATTGTTCGATGCTAATAATACTGTTCTCATATAATTTTATCTTAATCTTATCCAATTATTCTATGCTTTGAAAATCAATGAATTACTTTTCTAAATTTTATCTAGTGCCTACTATGTAGCAAGTGATTTGCTAATCAAAATCAAAATCATTGAAAAAACTACCATCTCACTTTTCTATACATTTAGCTTTGACAATTTTGTGCACAAATATCTTTCTTTATGTATGTATACATAAATACCTACATGTAAATGTGTTTGAGATGGTATTTAATTTAAATTATTGTTTTAATTATTTTAAAACCCATACCATTTGGGGAACATTATATGCAATAATTTTGTTTATATTATTGGTATGCTTGAGCACAGTTTATTGGTTTAACTATTTACCTGAGAGGAAAAAGCTAGGTGGCTTAGTATATACAATGCTGGGTCAGGAGGACATGAGGTCAAATCAGACCCCAGACATTCACTAACTATTTGACCCTGGGCAAATCACTTAACCTATGTTTGGGTAAAGAAATGGCAAACTACTTCAGTGTCTTTGCTGAGAAAACTCTAAACAGAGTCACAACAAGTTGGACAATTAAGCAACTAAAAAAAATAAAAAATTTATTTGAAAATGTATTTGAATATTCAAATAAAGCAAGGAGTCTGTTACTTCTGTGAGGTAATGTCTGTATGTTTTAGTACATGCAAACACAAATATTATCTCATATATATTTATTGTTCAATATTTAGTCGATCTCAATTCATCTTGACTCCTTTGGAGGGTTTTCTTCACAAATATACTAGATTGGTTTTCCATTTCCTTCTCCAGCTCATTTTAGAGATATGGACACTGAGGAAAACAAAGTTGAATGACTTCTCCTGAGTCACAGTTACTAAATATGTGACTCTTGGCCCTGTGACAAGAAGTTGTATATAAACATGCATAAAAATACATGTATAGATACATAGATAGATGATCCTTAATTCAAGTGGATTATTATTTATCCTCCCATAAGTTCACATGTCAAATGCACTGAGCATTCCCTTCATTTTCTCTCAAAATAAAGATATAAAGAATATAAAAAGCCTGTATAACACATATACCTAACATAAATCCTAATCAGATCGCTTATTTTTTGTTGTTCTGTAAACATTTCTTTGCACTTCCTTTGATATCCTATATAGTACCTTGCTTCTAGGAATCTTAAATCTATTGAAGTTTAAGTTATCTTCAAATTAAATTATTTGTAGAATATAGTGCCCCATGCTTCCCAGGAATTCAGCAATATCTTTCAATGTATTTTCCATTAATATTTGGGAAAATCTTGAAACTTTTATTGGAAACATATATATATATATATATATATATATATATATATATATATATATATATATATGAAGACAGGCACTGTCCTAAGTAAGGTCTCTTGATCTTCCATCATATATAATATGAAACAAACCTCTTAACAGATCAACAAAACCCAGAAAAAGAAGCTAGGAGAAGAACATCAATAAACAATATCTGTGTCCTTGGGTTTGTGGATGAACCAGGGACAAAGAGCAGAGAGCCAGGGGGAGCAGAGTGAGTGCCAGACTAACCTAGGATCAGCTGCTGAGTTGTTGACTGTGGGAGCTGTGGTCCAAGAACCAAATAAGGTGCAGAATCTTTGGATGTGGGACTGATGGTATGGGGTACTCTAGCAGGGCTGGAGGGCCAGTTCCAGGAAAGAGAATTGCAGAGTGTGGCTTGACACCAATCCACTAGGCTCTTCTGGTCTGGAGCATATCAGACTCAATATTGACATTTAAGCTGAGTCCTCTTTCCAGAACACACACAGTAACAATGCCCACACAACCCTGTCCAAGACTCAGGTTTAGGCAGCAGAGCTCACACAGCTGTATAGAGAGATTAACTACCTCCCCCCAGGGCCAACAAAACATTGGTCAAGGATAACATTATCCAGCAGTGCCACCCATCCCTTCCAGGCCTAGGGAGAGGGCCTCAAATCAAGGCCTCCAAGAAAGTAACCAGCAACCCCTACTGGCCAGTCCACTTGGAATCAATCAACCCAGTGAACCTCTGTGAACCAACCACTCCCCCAAGACAAGATCTTAGGGAAATGAAGAAAGGCCAGCAGAAGGTAAGCCCTAACTCAGAGAGATATAGAAAATCTGAGGAGAATATGATTTGGTCTTTGCCTAGTAAGACTTCCTTGAAGAAATAAGGAGTTTAAAAATCAGTTGGAGGTGAGGCAGTGGATAGAGCACAGGCCCTGGAGTCAGGAGTACTTGAGTTCAAATCCAGCCTCAGACATTTAATAATTATCTAGCTGTGTGGCCCTCTGGAAGCCACTTAATCCCATTGCCTTGCAAAAATCCTAAAAAAATCAGTTGGAACATTTGGGAGAGAAAATTAACACCTTGCAACAAGAAAACAAATACTTGCAAAATACAATTGGACAAATGCAAAAAGAAAATAATACTCTCAAAACCTCAGTTGGTCAAATGAAAAACCCCTTCAAAAATAGAATTGACCAAATGGAAAAGGAGTTACAAAATGGAAATGAATAAAATTATTCTCTTAAAAAAGGAGTGAAATCATTGAAACAAATTCAGGAGATAAGAATCTGTTAAACAAAACAAAAAAAATTCAAAATAGAAAAAATGTCACAAGCCTCTTCAGCAAAACCACTTACATTGAGAATAGATATAGGGGAGACACCTAAGAATTATTAGGCTCCCTGAATTTATGGAATAGAAAATAAAGCCTGGACTTAATATTATAGGATTTATTGATGGAAAATTGCCCTGACATCATGGAAGTAGAGTACAAAATAGTTATTGAAAGAATACATCTATCCCCTCTGGAAAAGGACCCCCAAAATGAAAAAAGGAATATTTTTGCTAAGGTTCAGAACTATCAGATAAAATATAAAATCCCACAAGCACCTAGAATGAAACAATTTAGATACCAAGGATCCACAGTAAGGATTGCATATGACCTGATTGCATCAACATTTAGGGATCAAAGGGAGCTTGGAATTCAGACAAGTATTCACTGTCTGGCAAAACAACTTTCTCTTGCAGGAGAAAAGATGAACATTTGATGATGTCAGAGACTTCCAACTTTTCCAGAACCTTAAAAGAAAAGTTGGACTTCAAACAGGCAACTCAAGAGACACATGAAAAGGTTAAAAAATGGGGGGGTGGGTAAAGGAAAGAACTGCTACCCACCTGAGAGAAAGACACCTATAACTCTTAAGAATTGTAACTCTGTTAGAGAGAATTACATAACCAGAAGTGAAGGATGCTCATTGCTTAACTATGATTCTGATAGAATGACTTAAAAATTACATCTCCATAAAAGGTGGGAGAGTAAAGAGACAGGGGATGGAGGACATTGAATGGGGTAAATCACATTACATTAAAAAGTACAAACGACCTATTATAATAGAGGGGAAGAAAGAAGGGACAGAGAATCACCTGAATTTTACTCTCCATTGGTTTGGATTAAATTTAACATATATAAATTCAATTAAGTTAACAAACTTATCCTACCTTTCAAGTACTAAAAGTGAAAAAGGTGGGGCCTGGATGCATGAACATTAAACAATTGAAGGACCTGGAATGGGATATTCCAAAGAACAAGGAAGGTTGGAATGAAGTCAATAACTCACCATCAGGCAAAACTGAAATTTCTCTTTGAGGAGAAAAGATGGACATTTAATGAAATAGAAGACTTCCAAATTTGCCAGACTTCAAATAGGAGACTCACAAGACACATGAAAAAGTAAAAAATAAGGGGGGGGGATGCTGTCCAATAAGTTGAAACTGGCCATAATACCACCTGGAAGAAACATTCCCCAAACTCTCAATAACTGTAACTCTATTAGAAAAAATATACTTAGTCAGACATAATGGACACTTGTTACTTAACCATGACTCTGATAGAATATTTTAAAAACAAGATATCCTTAAACAGTGGGACAGTAAAGAGACAGGGGATGGAGGAGATTGAATGGGTTAAATCACATTATTTTCAGAAGTACAAATGACATATTGCAATAGAAGGGAAGAAGGGAGGAGGTGAGAACCACCTGAATCTTACTCTCATCAGGGTTGGCTTAAAGTTAGCATACATAAGCTAAGTTAAGTTAAGAAAATTATCTTACCTTTCAAGTATTAAATGGGGAAAAGGGGAGGGGGGAGGAAAAGGGAACTAACAGAAGAAAGGGAAGGAAGAAGCTGCAAAGGGAAAGGGGAAAGAAAGGGGAGGGGGTTGTATATAAGGGGACAACCAAGCTGAAACTGGTGGAATTCAGAAACAAAATATTGGAGATGATGGATAAAGTATAAAAAGGGGAAGAATACAAACAGAGGGAAGATAGCATGGAGGGCAATAAGGAGTTAGTAATTATAAATTTAAATATGAATGGGATGAACTGTCTGTTAAAATGTAAGCGATTAACAGAGTGGATTAAAAACCAAAATTCTATAATATGCAGCTTAAAAGAAACTCTTTTGAAGCAGAGAGATACATAAAGACTAAAGGTAAAAGGTTGGAGCAAAATATATTTTTCTTCAGCAAATGTAAAAACAAAAGGTGTAGCAATATTTATCTCAGACAAAGCAACTGCAAATAATAGATCTCATTAAAAGAGATAAGGAAGGACTATGTATCCTCCCAAAAGGTATGATAGACAATGAAATAATTTCTGTACTAAATATGTAAGGACCAAATGGTATAGCATCAACATTTTAGAGAAGTTGAAGGAGTTACAGTAAGACATAGACAGGAAAACTATACTGTTGAGAGCTCTCAAACTCCCGTTCTCAGATTTACATAAATTTAATCATAATATAAACAAGAAGGAAGCTATGCAGGTAAATAGGATTCTTTGGAAACCTAAACATGATAGACCTCTGGATGAAATTGAATGAGGATAGAAAGGAATATACTTACTTTTTCTTACACAAAAATTGACCATGTACTAGGGCATAAATTTCTCATAATCAAATGCAGAAAGGCAGAAAAAGTGAATACATCTTTCTCAGACCATAATGCAATAAAAATCACATTCAATAATGTGCAAGGGAGAAAAAAAAACTAAAACTAATTGGAAACTAAATAAACTAATTTTAAAGAATGAGTGGATCAAACAACAAATTATAGAAAGAATGAATGATTTCATCCTAGACAATGAAAATAATGAAACACAGCATACCAAAACTTAATGGGATATAGCCAAAGCAATTGTCATGAGTCATATTTTATCTTTAAATCTTAGATGAATAAATTAGAGAAAATGGAACTCAATGAACTAAACATACAATTAAAAAAGATTAGAGAAAGAGCAAATTAAAAACCCACAATTAAATATCAAATTAGAAATTCTAAAAATTAAAGGAGAAATTAACAAAGCAAGAAAGGAAGTAAACTATTGAACTAATAAATAAAGCCAAGAGTTGGTTTTATGAAAAAAAATAAAATTGAGAAACCATCAGTTAATTTGATTAATAAAGGAAAGAAAAATACCAAACTCATAAATGAAAAAGGTGAACTCATTATACTGATCTGCTGTTTGATAAACCCAATGAGTTCACCTATTGGGATAAAAACTCTCTTCAATAAAACCTATTGGGAAAATTGAAAGTTACTATGCAGAAACTTGGATTAGCCCAACACCTCACACCATATAGCAAGATAAGATCAAAATGGATATAGGATTTTGACATGAAAGATAATGTTATAAGCAAACTAGAACAAGGAATAGTTTACGTGTCAGATCTATGGAAAAGGAAGCAATTTATGACCAAGGAAGAGATGGAGGACATCATTAAAAACAGCTAGAAATGGGGCGGCTAGGTGACATATTAGGGGTGGCTAGGTGGCGTAGTGGATAAAGCACCGGCCTTGGAGTCAGAAGTACCTGGGTTCAAATCTGGGTCTCAGACACTTAATTACCTAGCTGTGTGGCCTTGGACAAGCCACTTAACCCCATTTGCCTTGCAAAAACCTAAAAAAAACCCAGCTAGATAATTTTGATTACAAAAAATTAAAATCTTTTGCACAAAAACCATTGTAATCAAGATCAAACGAAATGTGGTAAATTGGGAAACAATTTTTAAAACTAGCACTTCTGAAAAAGGACTCACTTCTATGGCATATGGACAACTGAGACAAATCAAAATAACAAGTCATTTCCCAAATGACAAATAGTCAAAGGACATGCAAAGGCAATTTTCAGTTGAGGAAATCAAAGTGATTCATGATCATATGGAAAAATTGCTTTAAATCATTTCATTTTAGAGAAATGCCAATTAAAATATCTCTAATGTATCAGTTCACACCTCTCAGACTGCTCAATATGACCCTAAAGGACAATGATCAATATTAGAATGGTTGTGGCAGTTCTGGTGGAGTTGTGAACTCATCCAAACTTTTTGGAGAGTAATTTAGAATTACCCTAAAAGACAATAAATATTGCCATACCCCTTGATGCAGCAATGCCACTACTGGGTCCATACCCTGAAGAGATCATGGAAAAGGGTAAAAACATCGCTTGCACAAAAATATTCATAACAGCCCTGTTTGTGGGGGCAAAGAAATGGAAATTGAGTGAATGCCCATCAATTGGGGAATGAATGAACAAATTATGATATATGTACATTGTGGAACATTATTGTTTTATTAGAAACCAGGAGGGATGGTAATTCAGAGAAACCTGGATTTTCATGAACTGATACTGAGTGAGATGAGTAGAACCAGAAGAACACTGTATACCATAACAGGAACATGGGATTGATGATCAATCTTTTTTTTTTCTTTTTAGACTTTTTGTAAGGCAAATGGTGTTAAGTGACTTGTCCAGGGCCACGCAGCTAGGTAATTATTAAGTGTCTGAGGCCAGATTTGAGTTCAGGTACTCCTGACTCCAGGGCTGGTTCTCTATCCACTGCACCACCTAGCCACCCCGATGATTAATCTTGATGGACTTGCTCATACCATCAGTGCAACAATTTGGGGGCATCTGGGATAGAGAATGCCCTCTGTATCCAGAAAAAGAATTGTGGAATTTGAAAAAGATCAAACACTATTACTTTTAATTTAAGGGGGGGAAAAACATTATCTTATCATCTAATT
Organism: Macrotis lagotis; assembly: GCF_037893015.1. Classification (NCBI taxonomy): domain Eukaryota; kingdom Metazoa; phylum Chordata; class Mammalia; order Peramelemorphia; family Peramelidae; genus Macrotis; species Macrotis lagotis. Next base: position 136,801,814 of record NC_133660.1, on the reverse strand, counting down.
TTGCTATCTCCTATATGTAACTCTTTTTTCCCTTAAGGATATGTTTTCACTCTCATCACATTCAACTTAGATTAAAGTATACCATGGCTACAATGTAAAGACTAACAGCCTGCCTTCTCTTGGTGTGGGTGGAGTGAAGCAAGATTGGGGGAGAAAGTTAAATACAATATAAATAAAAAAAATTAAATAATGAAAAAATTGAATTTTTAAAAAACAAACATATATATATATATATATATACATATATAGAGAGATTAAACTAATGTGGTAATTAAAAGACAAATATGTTTTTATTTAATGGCCATGATAGAAAGGCACCCTCTCTATGCCAATCAGTAACATAATGCTATATCTCCAAAGTAAACAATGTTGATTTGGAGCTGTGAATCCAACTATATCTAAGAATTCTAGATTTCCAACAGTATTTCTTTTCTGTACAATACTCTCTTAGTTTCTTTAGAAATCATGAGGAAGTATGTACCTGACTTCTAACATAGAAGCACAGTCACTCAGAAGAACCAGGCATACATTTCTGTTTAGTATCAATGTCATAATTCTTTGTTCTTAAGTTTGCATGCATTTTCCCAGTGTGTTTTCTTTTCTTTCTTTCTTGTTTTCTATTTCAGTGAGAAGCTATGAACATGGAAAGATAAATAATTGAACATTGAAACAAATGTTGCATAGTTTTAAATTAATAATAATACAAATCCTTTTGCATATGATACATGCAATTAAATAAAATATTTGCATAGTTTATATGTAACATCTATTATACACTATAGTGATGATTTTGGGGATAAAAACAAAATTTTTAATTCAATTGTGTCTGATCAAAAAGATGAGTATGAGTTATGAATAATCCAGAGAAACAGCAGAAGGTTTTATTGAAATAATATAGAAATACATGAGCAAATCTGGATATTAGCATTCAAAATGACCAAAGTAATACATAGGAAAATCATTGGAAAAATTATCTTCTTTGGACTCAGTTTAGTTGTATTGACCAAATCCTGTCCACAAAAGCAAATTTTATTTTGCTTTTTTATTATTTGATAGTTTATTTTTCCAAATACATGTTGTGAAAGTTTTTCAAGATTCACCCATATATATATATATATATATGTATATTTTTAAATTACAAAATTTTCTTCAACTGTTCCTTCCCATGCCCATCCCTCAGCAGAAAACATTTTGAAATTGTATGTACACATTTATGTTAAACATGTTTACAGATTAGTCATTTTTGGTATAAAGAATTAGAATTAAGGGAAAGAAATACAAAAGAGATATTTTTTAAAAAGTAAATGTAGGTTCATATGATTCTGTAGGGGTTTTTATTTGTTTGTTTATTTTTTGGTTTGCTTTGTTTTTCTTACTCTGGATGTAGAAAGCATTGTCCATAGTCTAATTAGGGTTGTCCTACTTTTCTGAACTGCTGAGAGTTGCTGCTTCCATTAGGGTTGATCATCTCACAGTTTTCTTGTTAATGTATTCATTGTTCTCTTACTCCATTTGCTCAGCATCAGATGCTGTAATTAATTCCATGCTTCTCTAGAGTCCAACATTTCATGGGATTTTTATAGAACAGTAGTATTCCATAACATTCATATACCATAACTAGTTCAGCCATTCCCCAATTGATGGGCATACCCTCAATTTCCAATTCTTTGTCAACACAAAAATATTGGCAATGAATATTTTGGAATTTCTTGGACTTTTCTCATTTTTTATTATTTCTTTGGATATAGGCCTAGAATTAGAATTACTGGGTCGAAGGGTATTAAATTTTTTATAGCTCTTTGAGCATAGTTCCATATTGCTCTCCAGAATGGTTGGATCAGTTCACAACTCCACCAGCAATGCAATGAAGTCCCAATCCCCCTAAAGCCTCTCCAACATAGATCATCTTTCTTTTTTGTCATTTTAGTCAAAATGATAGCCATGAGATGATACATTATGTTTGTATTAATTTGCATTTCTCTAATCAATAATGATCTGGAGGTTTTTTTCATGTTTATGTATAACTTTAATTTCTTCATTTGAAAACTCTCTATTAATGTAATTTTACCATTTATCATTTGGGGACAGAAAGAAATTTTCAAATATATCTTCTCAAAAGAGAGAAAGGGGATTGAATGCATAGAATTTATCATTTGAAAGATAGATATTAATTTATTTTATTAGAATGATTTTCTTTCTTTTTTGGGCTGGTTCATTTAGAAGATGTATTCAGAATTTAAAGTGGAAATGAAATGAAGATTATATATATATATATATATATATATATATATATATATCCACAATTATATACACTTTATGTGGATGCAGTAAAAATTTGAAGAAGAATAAAAAAGAAATATTGCAATATAGTAATGTAAATACATTTAACGCCAAGTCAAATTATTTTCTTTGTAAGATTCAGGGGATTTTCCAGCAAGCAATTCAGTGCTCAATTGAAATTCTCTGGTCAAGAGGGTAGATAGTATGATTAAGAATCAAGCAAATTGAATACAATCATAATTTCCACCAATCATTTCTTGTATTACTGGGTAGACTATTTTCGTTTCTCTAGACTATGCTAAGAAATATGTGTTCCCTTTCTTATAGAGATGTTACTGTAGTGATTAAAGGAATATATTTGATTTTACAGGAAGAAGGAGTTTTATAGAGAGGACATGTAATGAATCATGCAGTCCACTGAGGTCACGATGAATGTAATGGGTAAGTAAATGGTTATTTACTTGAGGTCTCCTAGTGGCCTGAAAGAGCAAATGGCTGTTTCAACAAGCAAGGCTTTCAGGTTTCCCACAGTTTTCAGTAAGTTTCTAGAATGATCATTAGTTATTCCTTGTGTTTGTAAAAAATATCATAAAATGGTCCATACTTCTGAAGCACATGAGGAAATAACATTTAAGAAAATCTAAAAAAAGAAAACCTCTAAATATATTCTAGTTTACAGATATAATTTATACATATGGTCAAAGGGATAATAGACTTTTTGAACACTGCAAAATTTGCATCGATATTTTAGGCATTATATCAAAGAATTGCCAGTTCTCCCAAAAAACCCAATTATTTTTTTCACCACATAGGGGATTATTTTACAATGCTAATCATTAGAAAAACTAAAGGTAATTTGAAAAAAAAAATAGGCTTCGAGAACAAAATTGCCTTTCTTAGTCAAATCTAATGAAGTCTAAATGATATTGTAGATAAAGAAGAATGATCATTGAATCAAAAAAACTTAGATTCACATTCTTTCTCTGATTTATTTTAAGTGACCCTTGGCAACTCAATTGCCGATCAGAACCTCCAGATAACTTCTTATATTATAGTACCAGGAGAAAAATGTATAAGTATTTATATTTAGTGTCAAAGGACTTGTCTGAATCTTAACTATCTCATAATTGTGGGTGATCTTCAGCAATCAGTTAGTCCATTAAAACTCATTTTCTTCATTAGTAAAATCAACAAGTTGAATTCAATGACCTCTATGGTCTCATCCACATTCTAATCTATAGACATATGTCTATAGATTAGAATGTGTGGATGAGACCATATATATGCTGTATCTAGAATCAGGAAGCCAAAAATTCCAATTCATCTCACATATTAATTGTATGATGATCATAATGATGAGGATGAGAAAAAGGATGAAGAGAGGAGATGAGCAGGCAAATAAAAAGTGAGAGAAATCAATGGCAGAGCAGGGAGAGGGAAGGAAAATCTTAATAATTACTTTTTTTTAAACATAGAAGCTAGAATTTAAAATGATCTCTTTTTAAAAAAATGTTGAAAAAACCTAAACTTCCTCTAACTTACTAATATATTTATTTTCTTAATTAAGGTACTAAGTATACTATTCTATATATTCAAGTATACTATTCAAGTATACTATTCTATATAAATCTATGGGTACTAAAGATTATATAACGTAGTCATATGATTTCTCTGACTTCCCTGTGTCATATAAATTCATTGAAAGATTATGTTCAATTTTTTTCTGAAATCTAAATTACCTCATCATGTATCTCTAAATATTCTTCTGGTGACAAGAAAATTCATTAAGTTACATCTGAAGAAATATTATCAGTGTAAATTATCTATTATCTATTATCTAAATTATCTATTATCTAAAATTATCTATTCTTTTGGAATTGGAAAAACAGAGCAAATCAGAAAAACCAATCAATATTCATATTCATATTCCAAATTCCAAAGGAGGACACCAAAATTAATGTCAAGTCATTGGTCATTCAGGAATAGTCATTCAGTCATTCATAAATTACCAATTAAAGTTTTGTATTGATACTGAGATTTAAAAATTAATAAATTTTCTTCTTTACTTGAATTTTATGTTCTGAATAACCATTTCTGAGGTAGACAGGGCCTTGGACTTATTGAATTATATGCATTAAAATGCAGACTTTGACTAGCAACTAGGACTGTGTGGGAAATCCTTTCCCTAATAAACAAACAGGAGGAGGTTGAATCAGCTTCAGAATTTCTTTGTAAAGGTGAAGTTTTAATAAATATTTCTCAGGTACTTACATTCAGATTATAATGCCTTTACTTCAGTATGTTAACTTGTTGGAATTGCGTGTTGGGGAATGATGGAATACAAAAGAAAATCAAACAACTCATGTCCCTTAGCATCAGATTATTTCTTCTATATGATAGCTCTTTTTCAGAACAAAGCTTATCTTTTTTTAAATAATAATTTGCTCTTTCTTTGTTTCTTTCTGTTTCTTTCTTTGTTTCTTTCCTTCTTTCCTTCCTTCCTTCCTTCCTTCCTTCCTTCCTTCCTTCCTTCCTTCTTTCCTTCCTTCCTTCCTTCCTTCCTTCCTTCCTTCCTTCCTTCCTTCCTTCCTTTCTTTCTTTCTTTCTTTCTTTCTTTCTTTCTTTCTTTCTTTCTTTCTTTCTTTCTTTCTTTCTTTTTCTTTCTTTTGTCTCTTCTCTTGCCTCAGAACCGTGATTGTCACTGCAGCTGTTCTTGTCTTCCTGTGGGAAATGAAATAAGCTGCAATTAAATGCTGGTGCTTAGTGACAGGAGTGTCCTAACTCAATCTAACAATTGGAGGCATCAAATACAAAAATGCACAAACAAACCCAAAATGGTGAGACCTGAGTCTACTTTAAGTTCATTGAAGTATGAAATCTTTTACTTGGGCATGAAAGCAAGTGTTCACATCTCTTTAGAACCCTACTTCTCTTTCTCCTTATGTTGAACAAACAACAACAACAACAACAAACCATTATAATTAATTTACTAGTTCAGTGTTACATAGGAAGAAAATTCCAAAGAAACAAAAATGAAGGAAACATGAGTAGTCTGGACTTTGAAAATAGCTAGAAATTCAGGTACAGTAATAATTGGTAGTATCAACTTTTAAGGCGCAGCTAGGTGATGTAGTGGATAGAATGCAGAACACTGAGTCCGAAAAATCAGAGTTCAAATCAGTCTTGGAGACTATGTGATGCTGGACAACTCACTTAATCCTATTTGCCTCAGTTCCTTACACAATGGTAGCTTCTAAAAATATTTTTGCAAGGTTTTGAATTTTACAGTTTTTTCTCCATCCCTCCCTTTCTTCCCTCATCAACAGAAAATACTCTGATATAGTCTTTATAATTTACTTTCATGATATGCACAAATCCAAGTTGAAGGTGTTAAGAGAAGAAACAGAGTGGGGTGGGGCCAAGATGGCAACAAGAACAGTTCTCTTAGGCCCTCTCCCATAAAGCTTATAACTTAAGGACTCTAACTAAATTTTTGAGGAACAGAACCCACAGAGGGACCCAGGGAGGCAGTTCTCCTACTCAAGGTAACCTGGAAAAGAGTGGAAAGGCTCTGCTCCCTGGGGTTGGAGGGGTGGCCCACCAGAGGGGTGGCCCACCAGAGTGAAAGAACTTCAGCCTCCTGGAGGCAGCCCCAGGTCACTGGGAGCCCTGGCTCACAGCAGTGAGGGAGTTTCTTGACTTACGCCCCAGGGAGCACCAGGCACAAATTCGGGAACAGCAGGGAGCCCTCTGCCAGAGCGAGCACGTGAAGCCCAGTCCTCAGGCACACAAAGAACAGTGTGGCCAGGGCAGCCAAATTCCAGAAAACAGAAGCAGGGTGAGCCTGTAAGCAGGAGCCCCCAGGCCTTGAGCCCATTGAACCTAGGGAGGGGAGTGAAAAGAGAGAGAGAGAGACTGCAGAGCTCTATCCTCTACCCCTGGAAAAGGACTCTGGGGCTCTGACCACATTCAGATCCTGATCTCAGTCCAGGCCCCCCATTGAACAGCAGGGGCCCCCTCCACCTCAGCCCCATGGCAGAGGGGGGTGCATATAGTCATTCACAGACTGGGAGGGAGGACAGAGCCTCACACACTGAGACCCTTGTGGGAGTGTCCCAAAAGCTCAGGAAGCACCCCAAAACCAGGCCCAGGCTGGGAAAATGAGCAAGCAGAGAAACAAGAGGAAGACCATTGAGAAACATTTTGCATATGAGCCCAAGAAGGATCAAAATACTCAGTCTGAAGATGAGGAAGCACAAGCTCCTGCATCTAAAGACTCCAAGAAAAACAGAAATTGGGCTCATGCTATGACAGAGCTCAAATAAGACTTTGAAAATCAAATGAGAAAGTTAGAAGAAAAACTGGGAAAAGAATTGAGAAAGATGCAGGAAAAACATGAAAATGAAGTCAGCAGCCTACTCAAGGAAATCCAAAAAAAAAGCTGAAGAAAATAGCATGCTAAAAACCATCTTAGGTTAAATAGATAAAACAGTTCAAAAAGTTATTGAGGAGAAGAATGTTTTAAAATGCAAAATCAGCCAGATGGAAAAAGAGATAAGAAAACTCTCTGAGGAGAACAAATCCTTCAGACAAAGAATAGAAATCAGGGACATTGATGAATTTACAACAAACCAGGCCTCAATACTTCAAAACCCAAAAAAATGAAAAATTCGAAGAAAATGTGAAACATATCATTAAAAAAACAACTGACATGGAAAACAGACTTAGGAAATATAATTTAAATATTATTGAAATACCTGAAAGTCATGATCAGGAAAAGGGCCTTGACATCATTTACTACAGGATAATTGCCCTGATATCCTAGAAGCAGAGAGCAAAATATAAATGGTGAGAATCCACTGATTTCCCCCAAGAAAGAGATCCCAAAAAACCAACCTCTAGGAATATTATAGCCAAGTTCCAGAACTCCCAAGTCAAAGAGAAAATATTACAAGCAGCCAGAAGGACACAGTTCAAATATTGTGGAGCTGCAGTCAGGATCACACAGGACTTAGCAGCAACTACATTGGAACCTCATAGGTCTTGAAATATAATATACCGGAAGGCAAAAGAGTTTAGAATGCAGTCAAGAATGAACTACCCAGCAATACTGAATGTCCTCTTCCAGGGAAAAGGGTGGACTTTCAGTGAACCAGGGAAATTTCAAATGTTCCTGTTGGAATGGCCAGAGCTAAACAGAAGGTTTGATCTTCAGATACAGGACTCGGGTGAAGCATGGAGATTGGAGGAGAGGGGGAAAATATGAGGGACTTGATGATGAACTGCATGTATTCCTACATAGAAAAATAACAATGACAATACTCATATTAACCTTCTCAGTTAATAGAGCAGATAGAAGGAGCTTTTATAGTTGAAGCCCAGGAGAAAGCTGAATTTGAAGATAAAATATGGTATAAAAAATGGAGTGAATAGAAAAAAGGGAAATGTAATGGGAGAAAGAAACAGGAGAGGGGAAATAGGCCAAGATATTTCATATAATAAGATTTTTCTTTATTACAATGAGCTATTGCAATGATATGGAAGGGAGGAATGCAAGGGGGAATGAGTGAAACTTTGCTGTCATCAGAGGTGGTTAGGAGAGGAAACAGCATATATACTCAATGGGTATAGGCATCTGGAGTAAGAAGGAGGGGACAAGAGGAAGGGGGGGTGATGTGAGTAATTGAGGAGACGATGGGCCATGGGGGGAGACTAGTCATATATAACACATTTTCTTTTTTACTTCTTGCAAGGGTCTGGGATTGGAAGGCCTGTGCAGGACCATAGGGCCGGGTGGATGCTGGGCCTAAGGGGTGGTATGGGGGCTCAGGACCTCTTGGCCCCAGAGCTGGGGATCTGTCTGCTTCGCCACTCAGCTACCCTACAGCAGAGTCAGAGTGAAAGGAGAGAGAAAATATATTACATGGTAGAGGAGAAATATGAAAGGAGAGAATTGTGATCAGCAATGGCAATGGTGGAAAAATATGGAAGTAACTTTTGTGATGGACTTATCATAAAGAATGTGATCCACCCATGACAGAATTGTTGGTGTTGGAACAAAGACTCATGCACAATTTTTATTATTATTATTTGGGGGGGGTGCAGTGCAGATGGGGCTGGGTGGCCTGCCTGGGGCCACATAGCAGGGTGATCATGGGGTGTCTGAGGCCACATTTGGACCCTGATGCTCCTGGCTCAAGGGCCAATGCTCTGTCTGCCACCCAGCAACCCTTATTATTACTATTTTATTTTATTTTGCATCTTTGTTTTACTTTGGGGGGGGGGGTTGCAGGGCAGTGTAGTTCAGTAGGCTTGCATGTCACACAGCTGGGTGATTGTTGGATGTACAGGGTTGGATATGGGCTAGGGTACTCCAGGGTTAGTTTTCCATCCATTGTGCCACCTGGCCATACCTACAATTATTACTATTTTTTTAATTTTAATTTTTTTCTCTCCCCTTTACTTTATCACTCAAGTGAGTCTATATTTATGGGGGGGGTATTTCATTTACTCTTAACCAAGAATATTTTATTAATATATAAAAAAGTATTTGTACAAAATTAGAAGAAAAATTTAATAAAGATAAATAAAAATAACAATAAAGAGAAGAAACATCCAAAATTAAGAATGAAAATATTAGATATACTAAAATTACATAATATATATGACCACATTTGAAAATTGAAAAAAATAATTATTGCCCTTCATTTAATCTCCACAGTCCCTTCTCTGGATAAAGATGGTATTCTCCATCACAGATTCCCTAAAATGGGGATGGATGGCATTTCACTGATGGAATGAGCAACTCCATCAGGGTTGATTATAACTCCAGTCGTCATTACGATGAACAGTGTTCTTCTGGTTCTGCTCATTCCACTCAGCATCAATTCATGCAAATCTTTCTGGATTTTTCTGAAATTCTGTCCTTCATGATTTCTTTTAGAACAATGTTGTTTCATCACATACATATACCAAAATTTGTTCAGTCATTCCTCAGCTGATAGATGTCTCTTCAATTTCCAGTTCACCACTACAAAAAAAGAATTGCTATGAAAATTCTTGCACATGTGGGATTTTTACCCCTTTCCATGATCTCTTCTGGATAGAGACCCAGTAGAGGGATTGCTGGATCAAAGATTATGCACATTTTTATTGCCCTTTTTGGCATAATTCCAAACCAGATATGTTAGTTCAGTTCACAGCTCCAGCAAAAATGCATTAACATCCCAGATTTCCAACACTGCTCATTATCCTTTCTGGTCATAGTGATCAATCTGAGTGGTGTGAGATGGTACCTCAGAGATGTTTTAATTTGCATTTCTGTAATCAGTAATGATTTAGTGTAATTTTTCATTTGACTATAGATAGCTTTGATTTCCTCATCCAAGAATTGCCTATGCATATCCTTTAACCATTTGTCAGTTGGGGAATGACTTTCTGTTGTTGTTGTTTTATAAATTTTCTTCTGTTCTCTCTATATTTTAGAAATGAGTCCTTTGTCAGAAACCCTAGTTGTAAACGTTGTTTCCCAGTTCACCACATTCCTTTTGGTCTTGGTTTGTGGAAACCTTTTTAATTTAATGGGATAAAAATATCTAGTTTTTTTTATAATAGAGTCTCTTGCTTCTTGGATCTTACACTGCTCCCCATTCCATAGATCTGACAAGTAAATTTCTTGTTCTTAATTTGCTTATTACACTATCTTTTATGTCTAGATCCTTCACCTCATTTTGATCTTATCTTGGCATAGGGAATATTCATCTTTTTGCAAGCTTTTGAGTTACACATTTTTCTACCACCCTCTCTTCCCTCCCACCTCCCCATGACAGCAAACAATTTGATATAGGTGAGCATCAGCACTTGTGGTTAACATAAGAATTATATATTAATCATGTTGTATAAGAATTATAACTAAGGGGGGAAATCATGAAAAAGAAAGAAAAAAGAAAACATGAAAGAAGTTTTAAAAAGTGAACATAGCATGCTTTGCTTTGCATTCAGACTCCCTATTTTTCCTCTGAATGTGAATGATATTTTCCAAAACAAGTCCCTCAGAATAGTCCTAATCACTGAACTGTTAAGAGGAGCTGTGTCTTTCATAGTTGTTCATCTCATAGTGTTGCGATTAATGTATGCAATATTCTCCTGGTTCTTCACACTATACTTAGCATTTGTTCAAACAAGTCTTTCCATGCTTCTCTAATATCCAGATCCTTATGATTTCTTACTGAACAATAGTACCTGATCACAATCACATTTTGTCACTACTAAAAGTTGCTAAACTAATTTTTATGCTTGTGAATATTTTTGACTTTTTATGACCACTTTGGGATATAGAACTAGGAGTGGTTTTTGATGGATGAAAATTATATTACATTTTGAATATAGGCCCAAATTACTCTACTCTACTTACAATGCATTAGTTTCCCAGTTTTCCCACATCCTAATCAACATTGATCATTTTCCCTTTTTCCTCATTTTAGCCAAAGTGATGGGTATGAGGTGGTACCTCAGAAATGTTTTAATTTCCATCCCAAATCAATACTGATTTGGAGCATTTTTCTGCCATATGAATATAGGTAGCTTTAATTTCTTCACCTGAAAATTGCCTATGCATACCATTTTGTCCATTGGAGAACACCTTACATACTTAAAAAATTGCCTCAGTTCTCTATATATTTGAAAATGAATGACAAGATGGCATAAATAAGACAGGTACTACTTTAAACTCTCTTGACTTTCCCTCAGAACAAAAATGAATCAAGGCTCTTAACAAATATTGGATTGACAGAACCCACAGATGAATAGGAGGAACCTTTCCCAGCAAGGTCTCTTATGAGGGAGCTGGAAAGAGAGCAGAGACCTAGTACTAGGGTGGCAGGATGAGGCAGGGGATTGACTTAAGAAATGAATGGAAGCTTTTGCCATGTGCCTGCTAACTGGAGAGGGAGAGTTCCAGTGTGACTGCCCAGACAGGAGACCTAGACCCCAAGCTGCAATGTTTCCAGTCAACGAAGCACAGATTGAGAGAGGATAACCCAGATTCAATCTCAATCCCAAGGAGTGGGCCACTGACACCTCCAAGACAGACAAACCAGAGAAAGCTTCTGGTTCCTTACCAAAGGATTCACAAAGCAATAGCTGGGAGTTCCAAACTCCAGTTGGCAAGACCTCTAGGGTTCTCAACACCAAGGTCTGCAAACTAGCCCCTCAGTCAGAACAAGATACTAGAGAAAGCTAAAATCCCAAGATAAAGAAAGGCCAGTTCAAAGTGGAGTCTATTGAATGTTACCTTGGAGGAAAAGATACTAGTTCAGAAATGGAGGACAGTCATCATGAAGCTTTAGAGGAGAATATGAATTCATCTCCAATCCAGAAAGATTTCTTAGAGGTGATAAGAAACGAGTTTAAAAATCAAATGGAAAAATGGGGGAAAGAAATACAAGAGAAAAATAACACTATGTGAAAGAAAATTAACAGGTTACTGCAAAAAAAAGGCAGAAGAAAACAAATACTTTAAAAATAAAGTTGGATAAATGAAAAAGAAAGTGATTCCTTAGAAACATAAGTGGGGAAATGGAAAATCATAACAGCTATTTCAAAAATAGAATTAATCAGAGGCAGCTAGGTGGTTCACTGGAAAGAGCACCAGCCCCAGAGTCAGAAGTACCTGAGTTCAAATCTGGCCTCAGACACTTAATAATTACCTAGCTGTATGGCCTTGGGCAAGTCACTTAACCCCATTTGCCTTGCAAAAACATAAAAAAATAGAATTGATCAATTGGAAAAGCAGCTGCAAAAGGTCAATAAAGAAAATTCTTCGCTTAAAAAGATTGGAAATTAATGACGTCATGAGACACTGAGAATCTGTTTTAAAAAAAATCAATAAAATGAAAAATAGATGAAAGTGTAAAATAACTCATTGATAAAACAACTTATTTGATAAATAGATCCAGTAGAGACAATTTAAAAAAACCATTGGATTACCTAAAAACCTTGAACAAAAGAAAAATCTGTACTCCATAATTCAGGATAATTCAGGTTAATAAAGTTATATTTGCCCTGATAACCTGGAATCTGAGAGCACAATAGAAATTGAAAGAATATATTGATCCCCTCATTAAAGGGATCCCAAAATGAAAACATCAAGAAACATTGTGGCCAAACTCCAGAACTACCAAATCAAGGAGAAAAATCCTGCAAGTGACCAGAAATAAACAATTCAGAAAGCAAGAAACAATAGTCAGTATTACATAAAACCCGGCTACATCAAAATTAAAGGACCGAAGGGCCTGGAATATGATATTTCAGAGAGCAAATGAGCTTGTATTACAACCAAGAATCCACTATACAACAAAACTCAACATTCTCTTTTAGGGGAAAAACGGACAATTAATGAAATATTGATTTTCAATATTTTCTGATGAAAAGATCAGTGGTAAATAGAAAACTTAAACTATAAACAGGAGACTCAAGAGATAGATATAAAGGAATAAAGAAAAGGAAATGTTATCCAATGATATTAACTGGTTACATCGTCACCTAGAAGGAAGATTCTCATAACTCTTGAGATTTGCAACTAATTTAGAGGTAATATAGTTGGGCAGAACGTATGTCCATGATTTTAATGGAATTATAGTTATAGATATAACCATAGATATAGATAGAATAGGTATAAATAGAAAGATAGATAGATAGATAGATACATAGATAGATAGATAGATAGATACATAGACAGACAAATAGATAGATAGATAGATAGAAAGGAGTGTGGTAAAGAGACAGGAGGAAGGTGGAGGTTGAATGCATGCAAATTACATCACATGATGAGGTGCAATGACTGTATTGTTTATTATTTCATAAATCCAAAGATTCCAGCTTCTGAAACCAAGACTCGTTCTTTGATAAATAAAAAGCTAGGAAAGTTGAAATATTGTATATCAGAAATTAGGAATAAGCCAACATCTCATACCCTATACCAAGATAAGGTACAGATTTAGACATTAGGAGAGCAAGGAATATTTTAACTGTCAGATCTATGGAAGGTAGAGCAGTTTGTGACCAAAGAAGAGACAGAGAACATTATAAAAACTGTACTGGATATTTTGATTGTGTTACATTAAAATAAAAACTTTTTCCACAAAATCAAGATTAAAAGCAATGTAGTAAAGTGGGACACATTTTTTACAACTAATATTTCTGAGAAAAGTAATCATGTCTAAAATATAGAGAGAATTGAATCAAATTTATAAAAAACAAGTTATTCTCCAATTAACAAGTGGTCAAAGGATATGTAAAGGCAATTCACAGACAAAGAAATTAAAACTTTCTATAATAATATGAAAAAATGCTCTAAATCATTACTTATTCATAAAATGTTAATTGAAACCTCTCTGAGGTGCCATCTCACACATCTCAGTTTGTTTGATATGATTGTAAAGGATAATGTTCAATGCTGGAGTTGTGAAATGATTCAACATTTATAGAGAACAATTTGGAATTTTGCCCATAAAGTAATAAAAATGTGCATATCCTTTAATCCAACAATACCACTACTGGGTCTATATCCTGAAAAAAAAACATGACAAAGGGTAAAAATCCCTCATGTGCAAGAATTTTCATAGCAGCTCTTTTTGTAGTGGCAAAGGCATGGATATTGAGGGAATGAATATTAATTGTGGAATGGGTGAAGAAATTGTGGTATATGTATGTGATGGGGCTTTATTGTTCTTTATGAAATCATAAAGGAAGGTATTTTAAAAAAACCTGGAATGATTTGCATGAATTGATGTGGAGTGAAATAAGGAGAACCAGAAAAACATTGTATGTAATAACAGAAACAATTGATACACTATGATGGACCTGTTCATTTCAGGAATACAGTAATGAAAGACAATTTTAAAAGACATATGGAAAATACTATCCATATCCTAGAGAAGGAAATGTGGAGTTTAAATGAAGATGAAAGCTGTTATCTTCAGTTTTTAAAAGTTGTCATATATTATGCCATTTTTTCTCTCATGCTTTTTTCCCTTTCATTTAGATTTGATTAGTCTCTCACAATTTGACAATATGGATCTATTTTTTAAAATGTTTATAAATATAAAGCTTATATTAGATTGCTTTCTATCAGGAGGGGGCAATTTAAGAAAGTGAGAAAGAAAAATGTAAAACTCACAGTCTTACAAAAAATGATTGATAAAAACTGCCATTGCATGTAATTGGAAAAAGAAAATAAGAAAATATTTTAAGAAAATATTCATCCATTTCACTCATATATTCAGATGTGTTAACATACAGTTGAGCAAAATAGCTCAGAATTTTTATTTTTATTTTCTCCTTTTTGGTGATGAGTTCACACATCTTGTTTTTGATAATGGTTATTTATTTTACTTCTTATATTTTTTTTAAATCAGAATAACCAGTGTTTATATATTTTGTTGCATTTTCATAAAAATCTCCATTTTATTTATTAACTCAATGTACTTATTACTTTTAATTTAGTTAATTTCTCCTTTGCTTTTTAGAATTTCTAATGTGGAATTTAATTGAAGATTTTTAAATTGCTCCTTTTTAATTTTTAAGTTGCATGCTCAAATCATTGATTCCTCTGTATTTTAGTCACATAAGAATTAGAGTCATAAAATTTCCCCTAATATCTGTTTTGTCTGCATCCCACAAGTATTGGTATTATGTGTCCTCATTGTGATTCCTTTAGATAGAATTTTGCTTTATGATTTTATGGCTGTTTTGTTTTATTTATTCTTTAAAATTACATTATTTGGTTTCCAAAGAATCTTTGTTTATGTTTCTATGATCTCGATTACCTGTAATATTAATTAACAATTCGAAAAAGATACATTTGAAACTTCTGCTTTTCTGCATGTAATTGTGTGATTTTTATGCTCAACAACATGGTCAATTTTTGTTTAAGTGTTATGTACCACAAAGAAGGTATATACTTTTCTATCCTCATTCAGTTTTCTGAGGTCTATCATAATCTAGATTTTCTTAGAAATACTATTCAGCTTTGTAACTTCCTATTTTTTATTTTGTGGTTATTTTTATTTAATTCTGATAGATGGAGTTTCCCTACTAATATATACTTGCTCTCTTTGCCTTCTTGCAATTTGTTTATCCTTTTCTCTAAAAATTTGTCCCACCACTTGGTATACATACATTTTAAAATGTTATAACCTCATTGCCTGTGGTACCCTTTAGGAAGATGTGTTTTTCCTTTTCCCATTCAAATGAAAATATTTTTTGCTTTTAAATTGCCTGTGATCAAGATTTCTACTCCTGCTTTATTTTTTATCATTAACCAAAGCATATTATCTTTTACTCATGTTTTACTCTTACTCTGTGTAAAGCTTTGCTTCAAATGTGTTTGTTGTCAATGGTATATTGTACGGTTTTATTCTTTTCACAGTTATAATTAATAATTCTGTATTTCCCCAACCAGTCTTACCCCATTTTAACTTATCTCTCACTTTATCTCTCCTCATCAATGTTTTGCTTCTATCAACTGCCTTCCTCAATCAGCTCTCCCTTCTATCAGCCCCCTTCCCTTTACTTTTCCTTTTATTTTCCCCTTACTTTCTTTCTCCTTTCCCCTGCTACTTCCATGTAGGCAATGATAAATTTCTAAACCTAATTGAGAATACATGTTATTTCTTCTTGAGCAAATCTGTTAAGAGTAAGTCTTATTTGATGCTTAAGACCCTCCCTTCTTCTATTTGACTATTATAGGTCCTTTTTGAGTCTTGATGTTGCTATTTTCCTTTAATGCTTCTGCCTTCTTTTTCAAGGATAATCCTTATTTTCAATTTATAATCTCCTTATATCTGTCTTGTACTGTCTGCCAAAGTATACTCCTTTCAGCTGTCCTAAGAGAAGTACAATTCTCAAGGATTATAAGCATCATCTCATCATCATTATTTTATACCCACACTAAGTATTCTCCTTTCGACAGTCCTAAGAAAAATACTATTCTCAGGAGTTTCTTTTTATTTATTTATTGTGTTTTATGTCTGTATGTATGTACATATCTGTGGGTTTTTTGTTTGTTTGTGTTTCGTTATTTATTTTCATCCATATGTACATGCATATTTCCAAATTACAAAATATCCCTCCACCCTCCCTTACCATCCCCCTCCCCTCAGCAGGGAACTATCAGGTTAGCATTTTGCATACATATTTTGTTAAACATAATTACAAATTAGTAATTTTGGGCATGAAAAATTAGGATTAAGGGAAACAGAAACAGAAGAGATCATTCTTAAAAGTTGTTAATCTGATTCAGAAGGATTTATTTCTTTTTTAGGTTTTTGCAAGGCAAATGGGGTTAAGTGGCTTGCCCAAGGCCACACAGCTAAGTAATTATAAAGTGCCTGAGACTGAATTTGAACCCAAGTACTCCTGACTCCAGGGCAGGTGCTTTATCCACTATGCCACCTAGCCACCCCCAGAAGGATTTTTTTTTCTACATCTTTTGTTTTGTTTTGTTTCTCTTCCTCTGGTTGGGGATAATATAGTCCATAACAAGTCAGATAATATAGTCCATAAGGAGTTGTCCTAGCTCTCTATATTGCCTATAGGAGCTGCTTCCATCAAGGCTGTTCATCTCATAATGTTGCTGTTTATGTGTACATTGTTTTCTTGGTTCTTCTCCCTTCATTCAGTATCAGATCCTGTTAATCATTCCATGTCTCTCAAGAGTCCAACCATTTATGGTTTCTAATAGAACAATAGTATTGCATAGTATTCATGTACTGTAAGTTGTTTAGACATTCTCCAATAGATAAGCATCACCTCAATTATAAATTCTTTGCCATTACAATAAGAGCTGCTATGAAATTATTTTGAAATATGTAGTACTTTCCCCATAATTTATAATTTCTTCAGGATATAGACTTAGACATGAAATTTCTGGGTCGAAGGGTACGAACAGTTTTTTTTTGCTCTCCAGAGCAATATGCTCTCCATATTGCTCTCCAGAAGGCTTGAATCCATTCACAACTCCAAGAGCAATGCATCAATGTCCCAGTCCTCCCACAACCTCTCCAACATTGATCATCTTGGTTTTTTCTCATCTTGCCCAATCTTATAGGTTTGAGATCATAACTCATTGTTGTTTTGATTAGCATTTCTCTAATCAATGGTGATTTGGAGCATTTCTTCATGTGATTATACACACACACACACACACACACACACACACACACATATATGTATGTATACCTTTAATTACTTCATTTGAAAACTGTTCACATCCTTTGACTATTATCAATTGGGCAATGACTTATGATCTTATATATTTTCTGCAATTCTCTATATATTTTAGAAATGACACCTTTATCAGAACTCTTGGTTATGAAGAATGTTTTGGAGCTTCCTGCTTTCCTTTTAATTCTTGCAGGATTGATTTTAATTGAGTGCAAAATATTTTTAATTTAATATAGTCAAAATCATTCATTTTGCAGTTTATGATGGGCTATAATTCTGGTTTGGTAATAAATCTATCCCTTTTTCATAGATCAGATAGAATATGTTTTAGTCGACTAATTTATCTATTGTGAGACATTGTATGTTTAAATCCTGTACCCGTTTTCTCCATATTTTTGTATAGAGTTTGAGATGTGGTTCTATGCCTCGTTTTTGCCATACTATTTTCTAGTTTTCCCAACAATTTTTGTCAAATAGTGAGTTCTTATCCAAGAGATTTATGTCTCTTGGTTTGTCAAATAATATATTGTTGTATTCTTTATCTGCAGTTTCTTTCAAAGCTATCATAATCCACTAATCCATTAATTACTCTAATTCTTAACCAATACCAGGCAGTTTTGATGCTGCCACATTATACTACAGTTTTAGATATAGTAGAGTTACACCATCTCCATTTACATTTTTTATTAGTTCCCTTGTGATTCTTGCCCTTTAATGACTCCAATTGAATTTTGTTATTATTTATTTGAGCTCACTAAAGTAATTAATTGGTAACTTGACTGATAATGCACTAAAAGAGTAATTTAATTTGGTTAGAATTGTCATTTTTATTATATTATACATTAGCATTTGACACTTTTCTAATTATTTAGATTTGACTTTATTTGGATGAAGAGTGCTTTATAATTTTGTCCAAGCAGTTTTGGGGATTTATTTTGGGAGGTAGATTCCCAGGTATTTAATGCTGTTTATACTTGTTTTAAATGGAAATTCTTTGTTCTACTTTATGCTCTTCAACATTGTTGTTAATTTTTAGAAGTTCTGATGATTTTTGTGGGGTTATTTTATATCCTGTTACTTTGCTGAATTTTTTAGTTGCTTCAAGGAGTTTTTTCAGATGATTTTCTCAGATTCTCTAGGTATATAATCATAGCATCTGCAAAGAGTGAAACTTTTGCTTCCTCTTTAAAATTCTAATTCTTTCAATTTCTCTTTCTTCTCTTATTATTACTGCTAGCATTTCTAATCTATATTGAATAGTAATGGTGATAATGGATATACTTGTTTCACCCCTGATTTTATTGGAAATGATCCAAGTTTATTCCCACTAAATATAACATTTGTTCATGGTTTTAGATATATATTATTTATTATTTTAAGAACAACTCCATTTATTCCTGAACTTTCTTGTGTTTTTAAAATGAATGGATGTTATTTTTTATCCAAGGTTTTTTCAGCACCTTCTAATATAATCATGTCATTTCTGATGGGTTTGCTATTGATATGATTAATTATATTGATTGTTTTCTTAATGTTGAACCATGCCTGCCTACCTGCTATAAATCCAATATCATCCTAGTGTATTATCCTGGCAATAACTTGTTTCAGTCTCATTGTTAAAATTTTATTTATGATTTTTGTATCAATATTCATTAAGGAGATTGGTCCATAATTTTCTTTATCTGTTTTGGTTCTTCCTCGTTTACATATCAACACCATGTTAGTGTCATATGACACCAAGTTGGTATCATAAAAGGAGTTTGGGAGAACTCCTTCCTCCCCTATTTTTAAAACAGTTTATGTAGACTAGGAGTTAATTTCTCCCCTAAATGTTTGGGAGAATTCACTTGTAAATCCATCTGTACCTGGAAACTTCTTTTATGGAGTTTTATTCATCCATTTAACTAAAGTTATCTAATTTATTTGTATACTGTTTGGCAAAGTAGCTCTGAATTATATCTTTAATTTATTCTTCATTGGTAGTAAGCATACCCTTTTCATTTTTGATACTGATAATTTGACTATCTCCTATCTTTTTTAATCTTATTAATCAAATATTGATCTATTTTATTTGATTATTCATAAAACCAACTCTTAATTTTATTTTTGAGATCAATGTATTTCTTGTTTTCAATTTTATTAATCTCTCCCTTAATTTTCAGAATTTCTAATTTGGTATTTAATTGAGGATGTTTAATTTATTTTTTTCAAACTTTTTTAGTTGCATGCACAATTCATTGAGTTCTTCTTTCTCTATTTTATTCATACATGCATCTAGTAATATAAAGTTTCCCTACAAAACTGCCTTAGCAGCATTCCATAAATATTGGAATGATGTATCATTATTATCATTTTATTGGACATAAATGTCGATTTTTTTCTATCATTTGCTCTTTGATCCAACCATTATTTAAGATAAAATTAATTAATTTTAAAATTAATTCTTGTTTATCTCTCTCTGATCCTTACTTTCAGTAATTTTTATTGCATCATGGTCTGAGAAGTGTGTATTTATTATTTCTATCCTTCTGCATTTCATTATAACATTTTTGTGCCCTAGTGCATGGTCAGTTTTGGTGAGGATGACTTGTACTGTCAAGAAAATACTATATTCTTTACTTTCCTCTTTAAGTTTTCTCCAGAGATATATCATATCTATGTTTTCTAAGATTTCTTTCACCTTCTTAACTTGCTTCTTGTTTTCTTATTCTTATTAGAATTATGTAGTTCTGAGTGAGGAAGATTGAGGTCTCTCATTATTAAAGTTTTGCTGTCTGTCTTCTTATAATTCACTCAGCTTTTCCTCTAGGAATCCGGATGCTATACCGCTAAGTGCACATACATATTTAGTAATGATATAGCTTCATTACCAATGGTATTCTCAGGAGTTTCAAAAATTTTCTTCCCAGACTTCTGGCCAAGATGGTGGAGAGAAGACAGGCACTGTGGTAAGTGCTCCTCTTTCCCCTCAAAAATAACATGAGAGAAACCTCTTAACAGATATTCTACCAACAAAACCCAGAAAGAGAAGCTAGGAGAAGAACACCTACCATGAAGGTCTGTCTCAGGTGATGGTGGGTGAACTGGGAGTTGGGAGCAGAGAATCAGTGCTGGGAAGACAGAGGGCCAGCCTCAGCCATAGAGACTTTGGTGAGTGGCGAGTGTGAGATCCAACTTTAGCTTTAGAGTCTTTTGCTGGGGGCACAGGAGCTACAGGAGGGTGTGTTCCAGCACAGAGTCTCAGAGTACTCCTATAGAACAACCACCTGGGTGGTGGACCTGAGCTCCATATTTTCAGCAGAGCCCTTTGACCAGAACAAACAGTAACCCCACCCCCCACCCCCTCAGGGCAACAGACATCACTCATAAAGAGATTAATTCCTCCCCCAGGGCCCAGCCCATTGTTCAAGGTCAACACAGACCCTGCTGCTGAGGACCTCAAACACTCCAGAAAAAACAACCAGTTCCACCCAAGGCTTGCCCTTGGAATTACTAAGACAAGTGAACAAAGGCACCAGGATGGTCAAAAGTAAACCTCTGAGAGCAAGCCTCCCAATGTAAGATGCGAGAAATATGAAAAGACGTCGGAAGAAAGGGGAACACATGGAGAAATACTTAGAAGGGATAGATTCTAACCCAGAGAGATCTAGCACTGCTGAAGAGAATATGAATTGGTCTCCAGCCCAGAAAGACTTCCTTGAAGAAATCAGGAAGGAGTTAAAAAAATCAAATGGAAATATTGAGAAAAGAAACTAAAAAAAAGTAACATGTTGCAAGAGAAAATTAACATCTTGCAACAAGAAAGCAAATCCCTGAAAAATACAATTGGAGAACTACAAAATGAGAATAACTCAGATCTTCAACTGGGCAAATGCAAAAAGGAAATGATTTGTCAAAACTACACTTGGACAAATAGAAAAATTCTTCAAATATAGAACTAACCAACTGGAAAAAGAGTTACAAAACATAAATGAAGAAAAATATTTTCTAAAAAAAGAATGGAATTGACAGAAACTAATGACTTCATGAGAGAAGACTGTCTTAAACAAAACCAAAAGATCGAAAAAATAGAAAAAATATAAAATACTTCATCAGAAAAACCACTGATCTCAAGAACAGATCAAGATGGGAGAACCCGAGAATTATCGGCCTTCCTGAAAACACTGAAGAGAAAAAAAAGCCTTGTCTAAATATTCAAGGAGATAGTGATGGAAAATTGCCCTGATATCATGGAACCAGAGGGCAAAATAGTTATTGAAAGAATACAATAATCTCCTATGGAAAAAGATCTTAAAATAAAAGCACCAAGGTATGTTGCAGGCAAATTTCAGAACTATAAAAGAAAAAACCCTACAAGCAGCAAGAAAGATAAACATTTAAATACCAATGATCCACAGTGAGGATTACACAAGACCTGTCTGCAGCAACATTAAGGGATCAAAGGGCCTGGAATGAGATATTCTGAAAATCAAGGGAGGTTGAAATGAAGCCAAGAATCCACTACTGGAAAAGCTGAGCCTTCTCTTCTAGGGGAAAAATATGGACATTTAATGAAATGGGAGACTTCCAACATTTCATGATGAAAATACCAGAGATAAATAGAAAATTTGGACCTCAAACAGGAGGCTCAAGAGACACATGAGAACATTAAAAAAAAACTATTATCCAATAAGATGAAACTGGCTATATACCCAATTGGGAGAAAGATTTTCATGACTCTTCAGAATTCTAACTCTATTAGAGAGAATATACATAGCCAGAAGTGATACTTTTCTGTGACTCAGATGGAATGATTTTAAAACAATACCCCCTTAAGAAGGGGGGCAGTAAGGAGAAGGGATGCTGGAGGGAAACTGAATGTGGTAAAACTCATTACACAAAGAGGTATAAAAGACCTATTGTTACTGAGGGTAAAAAGGGAGGAGATGAGAACCACATGAATCTTCATGTCATCAGATTTGGCTTAAACTTAACTTAGACACACTTAGTTAAGAAATTTATCTTACCTTTCAATAACTGAAAGAAGAAAAGTGGAGGGGGGACATGGAGGGGGAGATAAAGGGGAACTAACAGAAGCAAAGGAAGAAGGGGAAAAGGGGAGGGGAAACAGGGGAGGGGATTTATATAAGAAGGCAAAC
The DNA here is from genome assembly GCF_037893015.1 of Macrotis lagotis. Lineage (NCBI taxonomy): Eukaryota > Metazoa > Chordata > Mammalia > Peramelemorphia > Peramelidae > Macrotis > Macrotis lagotis. Next base: position 136,779,171 of record NC_133660.1, on the reverse strand, counting down.
ACAGTGAAGGAGGCACTATTCAGAAACAAAGGACTGGGGAATATGAATAAAAAGAAAAAAGGGGAATAATACAAAAAAAGGATAGCATGGAGGGCAATAAAGGGTTAATAATTATAACTTTGAATGTGAATGGGATGAACTCTTCCTTAAAAGGTAAGTGAATAACAAAGTGGATTAAAAACAAGAATCCTACAATATGCTGCTTACAAGAAAGTCATTTGAAGCAGAAAGATACATATAGAGTAAAGGTCAAATGTTGGAACAAGGGCAATTAGGTGACACAGTGGATAGAGCACCAGCCTTGGAGTTAGGAGTACCTGAGTTCAAATCTGGCCTCAGACACTTAATAATTACCTATGGCTGTGTCTTTGGGCAAGTCATATAATCCCATTGCCTTGCAAAAAAAATGGTTGGAGCAAAAATATTTTGTTTCACCTGAAGTCACAAAAGCAGGGGTAGCAATCCTTATCTCAGAGAAAGCAGCTGCAAAAATAGATAACCTTAAAAGAGATAAGGAAGGAATATATTTACTTCTAAAAGTTACCATAGACAATAAAGTTATTTCAATTCTAAAAATGCATGCACAGCAATGGGACAGCAACCAAATTCTTAGAGGAAAAAGTTGAAAGAGCTACAGGAAGACATAGACAGTAAAACTATTTGTGGGAGACATCAATCTCCCCCTCTCAGATTTAGATAAATTGAATCATAAAATAAACAAGAAAGAAGTTAAAGAGGTAAATAGATCGTTAGAAAACTTAGGTTAGACCTATGGAAGAAATTTAATGGAGATATACAGAAATAATCTTTTTTTTTTTCTGCAATACATGGAAATTATATAAAATTTGACCATATGCTAGGACATAAAGCCATAAAAAATCAATTGCAGAAAGGCCGAAATAGTAAATACAACTTTATCAGATCATAATGCAATAAAAATCATATGCAATACTGGGCCAGAGAGATATAGACCCAGAACTAATTGGAAATTAAATATCCTCCATTTGAAGAATGGTGGATCAAACAACAAATTATAGAAAGAATTAATTATTTCATTCAAGATAATGAAAATAATGAAACAACATGCCAAAACCTATGGGAAACACTCTAGGCAGCTATCAGAGGATATATTATATCTTCAAATGCTTGCATGAATGAATTAGAGAAAGAAGAAATCAAACAACTAAATATGCAGCTAAAAAATTAGAAAAAGAACAAATTTTAAAAAATCAATTAAATACCAAAAGTTAGAAATTGTAAAAATTAGTGGTGGGTCTAGACCATGGGAGCTTGAGTCAACTAGGGAGCAGAGGCACTGGCATTGGTGTTGACCCTCTGGAGCATGCTGACAGGGCTGGGGGGAGAGTTCTGGTGCAGGAGAGCTGTGGACACCATCCCTGGGCTCCTCTGGTCTGAGGAACTCTGAGTCCATGCCTCCATTGCTGATGAGGCCTCTTCCCAGAACAAACAATTGCAGACTATTTCTGCCTCAGGCACAGGTGTGTGAGCAGAAGAACCAGCCCAGCTGACAATAGGGAGAGGAATGGCCTCACACCAGGGTAGAGCCCACCACTGATTGAAGGCAAAAGGATTCAATAGCTTCAACCCCTCCCTCAAGCTAAGGGTGAAGGTCTCAATAAAGGTCACAGACATCCCAGAGAAAGCAACCACCACCTCCTCCTACTGGCCAGCCAGAGAAACTGCACTTAGTAAGTAAAGCCTCTAGGGATCCCAACAGCAAACCCCTATGAACCAGCCCCTCCCCAACTCAAGATCTTAGCAAAATGAAGAAGGGTCAGCGGAAAAGTGGATCCATAGAAAAACTTCATAGAAGGAAAAGACCCTACCTCAGACAGAACTCAAATCTCTGAAGAGAATATGATCTGTTCTTCAGCAGAGAAAGATTCCTTTGAAGAAATAAGGAAGGAGTTTAAAAATCAACTGGAAAATTTAGAAGAGACATTAATACCTGGCAACAAGAAAACAAATCCTTAGAAAATACAATTGGACAAATAAAAAATGAGAATAAATTTCTCAGATCCTCAATTGGGCAAATGCAAAAAAAGAAAATAATTCTCTCAGAACTTCAATTTTTCAAGCAGAAAATTTTTTCAAAAGTAGAATTGACCAATTTGAAAAGGAGTTGTAAAAGGTTAATGAAAACAACTCATCCATAAGGAAAATGGAGTCTGCAGAAACTAATGACTCCATGAGACAGCAAGAGCCAGTTAAACGAAATTTAAAAAAAATAGAAGAAATAGAAGAAAATGTAAAATACCTCTTCAGCAAAACCACTGACCTCAAGAATAGTCAAGGAGGGGAAACCTGAGAATTATTGGACTTCCTGAAAACATTTAAGAGAAAAAAAAGCCTGGACTTAATATTACAGTATCCAGTGATGGAAAACTTCCCTGATATCACAGAATCAAAGGGCAAAGTAGTTATTGAACAAATACATCAATCCCCCTCCAGGAAAAAAAAATCCTAAAATGAAAACAACAAGCGATGTTGTGCCCAAATTCCAGATCTATCATATAAAAGAGAAAATCCTTCAAACAGCTAGAAAGAAACCATTTAAATATCGAGGACCCACAGTAAGGATTACACAGGACCTGTCTACATGAACATTAAGGGATTGAATGGCCTGGAACAAGATATTTCAAAGAGCAAGGGAGCTTGGAATGCAGCCAAGCATCCACTATCCCACAAAGCTGAGCCTTGTGTTCCAGGGAAAAAGATGGACATTTCATGAAATGGACAAATTCCAAAAATTCTTGATGAAAAGACCAGAGCTAAAGAGAAAATTTTGACATCAAACAGGAGGTTCAAGAGACACATGAAAACATAAAAATAAAAAATGCAGGGGGTAACAGTAGAAGCAAAAAAAACTGTTATCCAATAAGTTGAAACTGGCTATATCCCATCATGGGGGAAAAGATTCTCATAAATCTTGAGAATTGTAACTCTAGCAGAGAGAATATACCTAGACAAAAGGGATGTACATTCACAAACTATCCATGAGACTGCTATCCAATGGGATATAACTGGCTTTAACCCCACTTGGGAGAAGGACTCTAATAACTCTAAAGGATTTTAACTCTATTAGATAGAATGTACTTAGCTAGAAGTAACAGAAATTCAGAATTTTCTATGACTCAGATAGAATGAACTAAAAAACACTACCTCCTTAAAAAGGGGGACAGGTAGGAGACAGGAGGAGGGAGGGGACTGAATAGGGTAAATCTCATTACACTAAGAGGTACAAAATACATATGGTAATAGAGAGGAAGAAGGGATGAAAAGAGAAACTCATAAACTTATTCTCATCAGACTTGGCTTAAGGTCAGCTTACACATACTTAGTGAATTTAAAAAAACATCTAACCTTACAAGTATTAAAAGGGGAAAAGGGGTGAGGGGAAGGAGAAAGGGAGGGGGGAGTGGGGACAAAGGGGAACTAACAAAAGGAATGGAAGGGGAAAGGGAAAAAGGGAAAGGGGAAAGAAATGGAAACGGGTGATATAGGATGGCAAACACAATGAAGGGGGTGGTATTCAGAAAGATAACACTGGGGAATACAGATGAGGGAGAAGGGAGAAAATAGAGAGGGAAGATAGCATGGAGGGCAATAAAGAATTAGTAATCATAACTTTGAATGGGAATGGGAAGAACTCTCCCTTAAAAGATAAGCAAATAGCAGAGTGGATTAAAAACCAGAATCTGACAATATGCTGTTAACCTGAAGCATTGAGATCCATATAGAGTAAAGGTAAAAGGATGGAGCAAAATATATTTAGCTTCAGCTGAAGTGAAAAAAACTGGGGTAGCAATCCTTATCTCATAAAAAGCAGCAGCAAAAAAGATAGTATTAGAAGAGATAAAGAAGGAAACTTTATCCTCCTAAAAGGTACCATAGATAATAAATGTATTTCAATACTGAATATATACACCCAATGGGATAGCATCCAAATTCTTAGAGGAGAAGCTGAAAGAACTACAGGAAAACATATACAACAAAACTTTACTAGTGGATGACCTCAACCTCCCACTCTGATGTAGATAAATCGAATCACAAAATAAACAAGAAGGAAGTTAAAGAGGTAAATACATTGTTAGAAAAATTAGATATGGTAGTCTTATGGAGGAAATTGTATGGGGATAGAAAGGAATATACTTTTTCCTCTTCAGGAAATGGAACTTATACAAAAATTGACCATGTACTAGGACATAAAACCTAATGATCAATGGAAGAAAGGCAGAAATATTGACCACATCTTTCTCAGATCACAGTGCAATACAAGTCATAAACAATACTGGGCTAAGGAGATATAGACCCAGAACCAATTTGAAACTGAATAACCTAATTTTAAAGAATGAGTGGCCAAAAAACAAATTAGAGAAATAATTAACCATTTAATCCTAGATAATGACAATAATGAAAAAACATGCCATAACCTATGGGATTCACTCAAAGCGAATCTCAGGCGAAATATTATACCTTTAAATGCTTACATGAAAAAAATTGAATAAAGAGGAAATGAATGAACTAAAAATACAACTAAAAAATTAGAGAAAGAACAAATTAAAAATCCCTAATTAAATACAAATTCTAAAAATTAATAAAATTAATAAAATTGAAACCCAAAAACCTTTTGAATTAATAAGTAAAACCAAAAGTTGGTATTATGAAAAAAACAATAAAATTGATAAACCTCTGGTCAATTTGATTAAAAAAAAAGAATGCAGAAAACCAAAATATCATAAATATCATAAATGAAAATAGTGAACTCACCACCAGTGAGGAGGAAATTATAGTAGTAATTCAAAATTATTTTGCCCAACTCTATGCTAATAAATTTGATAATCTAAGTGAAATGGATTAATATTTACAAAAATATAAGTTGCTCAGGCTAAATGAAGAGGAGATTAAATACCTAAACAACCCTATCTCAGAAAAAAGAAATTCTACAGGCCATCATTGAACTCCCTAAGAAAAAATCTTCAGGGCCTGATGGATTCACAAGTGAATTCTACCAAACATTTAAGGAACAATTGGTTCCAATTCTATATAAACACTTTGGAAAAATAGGGAAAGATGGAACTCTGCCTAACTCTTTCTATGAAAACAATATTGTGCTGGTACCTAAACCAGGAAGAGTTAAAACAGAGAAAGAAAATTATAGACCTATCTCCCTGATGAATATAGATGTAAAAATCTTAAATAAAAATCTTAGCAAAATAATTACAAGTAATCACTAAGATAATACATTATGATTAAGTAGGATTTATCCCAGGAATGCAGGGTTGTTTCAATATTAAGAAAACTGTTAGTATACTCAATTATACCAACAACAATCCTATCAAAAATTATATGATCATATCAATAGATGCTGAAAAAGCTCTTGACAAAATACAACATCCATTCCTACTAAAAATAAACTAGGGAGTGTAGGAATAAATGGATTGTTCCTTAGAATAATTAGGAGTATCTATTTGAAACCATCAACAAGCATTTTTATTCAATGGGGAGAGGCTAGAGGAATTCCCTAAAAGATCAGAGGTGAAATAAGGGTGCCCATTATCACCACTATTATTTTGTATCATATTAGAAATGTTAGCTTCAGCAATTAGAGAAGAAAAAGAAATTGAATGAATTAGAATTGGGAAGGAAGAGACAAAACTCTCACTCTTTGCAGATGACATGATAGTCTACTGTGAGAATCCCAAGAAACCATCCAAAAAACCACTAGAAACAATTGGCAATTTTCACAAAGTTTCAGGTTATAAAATAAACCCTCATGAATCCTCAACTTTTCTATACATGTCTAGTAAGATAGAGCAGGAAAAGCTAGAAAGAGAAATCCCATTCAAAGTACCCTCAGACAATACAAAATACCTGGGAATCTATTTGCCAAGACAGACTCAGAAACTTTTTGAAAACAATTATAGGACACTTCTCACACAAATTAAATTAGATTTAAATAACTGGCCAAATATCAACTGCTCATGGATAGGTAGAGCTAATATAATAAAAATGACAATTCTACCAAAACTAAACTACCTGTTTACTGCCCTACCAATCAAAATTCCAAAACATTACATTAATGAGTTAGAAAAAATTGTAAGTAACTTTATATGGAAAAATAAAAAGTCAAGAATTTCCAGGAGCTTAATGAATAAAAGCAAAAGAAGGGGGCATAGCCCTACCTGATCTAAAATTATATTATAAATCATCAGTCATCAAAACTATTTGTTATTGGCTAAGAAACAGAGTGGTGGACCAGTGGAATAGACTAGTTGCAATAGCAGGAGACGATTAGTAATCTGCTGTCTGATAAACCCAAAGAGTCCAGCTATTGGGATAAAATCTCTCTCTCTTTGATAAAAACTGCGGGGAAAATTGTAAGCTCATATGGAAGAAACTTAGAGTAGACCAACAACTAACACCCATTCCCAAGATAAAATCCAAATGGTTACAGGTTTTAGACATAAAAACCAATACTATAAGCAAATTAGAAGATGAAGGACTAGTTTACTGGTCAGATCTCTGGAAAGCAGAGCAGTTTATGAATAATGAAGAGTTGGAGAACATCACCAAAAACCAACTAGATGATTTTGATTACATTAAATTAAAAAGCTTTTGAACAGATAAAAACACTAACCAAGATCAAAAGAAATGTAATAAATTGGAAAACAATCTTGACAACAAATGATTCTGACTCATTTCTAAAATATACAGAGAACTGTGTCATAGTTTTAAAACAAAAAGCCATTCCCCAAATGACAAATTGTCAAAGGATATGCAAAGGCAATTTACAGATGAGGAGATGAAAGAAAACCATAGCCATGTGAAAAATTGCTCTAAACCATTAATTATTAGAGAAATGCAAATTTGAGCTTCTCTAAGGTACCACCTCACACCTCTCAGACTGGCCAATATGACCAGAAAGGATAATGATCATTGTTGGAAGGGTTGTGGGAAATCTGGGACACTATTACACTGTTGGTGGAGCTGTGAATGAATCCAACATTTCTGGAGAGAAATTTGGAACTACACCCAAAGGGCAACAAAAATGAACATGTCCTTTGACCCAGCAATACCACTACTGCATCTATACCCTGAAGAGATGATGAAAAAGGGTAAAAACATCACTTGTATGGGAGGCTACATGGCATAGTGGATAAAGCACCGGCCTTGGAGTCAGGAGTACCTGGGTTCAAATCTGGTCTCAGACATTTAATAATTACCTAGCTGTGTGGCCTTGGGCAAGCCACTTAACCCCATTTGCCTTGCAAAAATCCATCACTTGTACAAAATTATTTATAGCAGCCCTGTTTGTGGTGGCAAAGAATTGGAAATCAAGTAAATGTCCTTCAATTGGGGAATGTCTTAGCAAACTGTATTTTTCTAATAGAAATCAGGAGGGATGGGAATTTAGGGAAACCTGGATGGATTTGTTAGAACTGATGCTGAGTGATATGGGTAGAACCAGACAAATACTTTAACAGCAACATGGGAGTGATATTCAAACTTGAAGGACTTGCTCATTCCATCAATGCAACATTCGGGAACAATTTTGGGCTGTCTGCAAAGGAGAGTGCCATCTGTATCTAGATAAAGAGCCATGGAGTTTGAACACAGTTCAAGAACTATTCCCTTTAATTTAGAAAAAAAAACAGATATCTTATTGTCTGATTTTGTTATCTCTTAGACTTTTTGTCTCTTCCTTAAGGATATGATTTCTCTCTAATCATACTCAATTTGGATCAATGTACAACATGACAACAAATTAAAGACTGACAGATTGATTTCCATGGGAGGGTGGGAGTAGCGAAGTAAAATTGGTGGGGGGGGGGGGATGGTAAAACTCAAATATCGTTAAGAAAAAAAAGTAGCCTCAGACAAAATAGAATACCTGGGAGTCTACCTGCCAAGGTAGATGTTAAAACTTTTTGAAAACAATTACAAAACTTTTCTTAGACAAATAAAATCAGATTTAAATTCCTGGGCAAACATCAATTGTTCATGGATATGTTAAGCTAATGTAATAAAAATATAATAAAATATAATAAATGTAATAAAATGTAATAAAAGTGACAATCCTACCAAAACTGAAGTACTTGTTTAGCACCCTGAATTCAAAACAATTACTTAAATGAGTTAGAAAAAGTTGTAAGTAAATTTATATGGAGACATTAAAAAGTCAAGAATTTCCAGGGATTCAATGAAAAAAAGTGCCAAAGAAGGGGGTTTAACCTTACCTCATCTAAAATTAAATTATAAAGCATCAGTCATCAAAACTGTGGTATTGGCGAAGAAAAAGACTGGTGGATAAAAGGAATTATGCAGGTGCAAGAGCAGTAAATTTTTGTACTAATCTGCTTTTTGATAACCCAGAGTCCAGCTACTGGGATAAAAATTGTTTGGAAAATTGGAAGTTAGTATGAAATAAACTTAGATTAGACCAACACTTTACACACTATAGCAAGATAAAATTCAAATGGGTACAAGATTTAGACATAAAAAATATTATAAGCAAACTAGGAGATCAAGGAGTAATTTACATGTCAGATCTATGGAAAGCGAAACAGTTTATGACCAAGGAAGAGATAGAGAACTTCCTTAAATACAAAGTAGATAATTTCGATTACATTAAATTAAAAATCTTTTCACAGTCAAAACCACTATAACCAAGATCAAAAGAAATGTATTAAATTGAGAAACAATTTTTGCAACTATTATTTCTGACAAAGAACTCATTTCTAAAATATACAGAGAACTGTGTCCAATTTTCAAAACTTATAGCAGCCCTGTTTGTGGTTGGCAAAAAATTGGAAATTAAGTGAATGTCCTTCAACAGGGGAATGGCTTAACAAACTGTGGTATATGGATGTCATGGAACACTTTTTCTATTAGAATCCAGGAGAGATGAGAGTTCAAGTGAAGCCTGGAATGATTTGCATGAACTGATGCTGAGAGAGATGAGCAGAACCAGAAAAACATTGTACACCCTAACAGTGATGATGAAACTTGATGGAATTCCACATTCCATCAGTGCAACAGCCATGCACAATTTGGGGCCATCTGAAATGGAGAATACCATCTGTATCCAGAGAAAGAATTATGGAATTTAAGCAAAGACCAAAGACTATTACCTTCGAATTAGGAAAAAACCCATTATCTTACTATGTAAATTTTAATATTTCATACTTTATTTTTCTTCCTTAAGGATGTGATTTGTCTGTCATCACATTCAACTGAGATCAATGCATACCATGGGACCAATGTAAATACTACTGGAATGTCTTCTGTGCTGGGTGGGGGGAGAGAAGGAAGAATGGGGGGGGGGAAGTGTAAAACAAAATAAATAAAATCTTTCAAATAAAAAAGAATTTTCTTCCCATATAAAAGTGTAGACAGTTATGCCTTTCCTTCTGATTAACCTATTTTTCCTTTATTTTACCTATTGATTCATCTCTTAAGTTTTATCTTGAAAGAAAAATGTTTCTGTTCATATTTGTTTCTTTATCAGGTAAATTTTTAATTCCTCTATTTTCTTGAAAAACTACCTTTTACCCTTGAGAGAATGTGCTGAATTTTTCAAGGTGGTCTTTGCCTTCTCTTATATAGTCCAGGCCAGCTGATTGTTTAATGTTTATGCTGATAACTCCTATGTAACTCTGACTAGGCACATTTGATCTTTAATTCATTTCTTTTTGACAGTCTGGAGTATTTTGTTCTTTAGCTGAGTGTTTTCAAATTTGGCTACAATATTCTTTGAAGTTCTTATTCTGGCATCTCCTTATGGGGTGGGATTGATGGATTATTTCAAGCACTTTCTTATCTTCTTGTTCAAAGATATTAGGTCAGTTTTCCTTGAAAATTTCCTGAAAGATATTGTGCAGACTCTTTTTCTGCCTTTCAGACAGAACAATTATTCATTTATTATCTCCTGGTTATCTTTGCCTGCTTGATCATTTTTTTCCTCAGAGATACATTAAAATTGCTTCATTTTTTGCCTTTTACTTTGGTTGATAGAATCATAAAGTCATTAGTTTTCATTTGTTTAATTCTAAATTTTAGGGTTTTATTTTCTTCAGTTATCTTTTATATTTCATTTTCCAGAATTATGGAGTATGAACAAAGACCAAAGACTATTACCTTTAATTAAAAAAACATTATTTTACTATGTAATTCTGCTATCTCTTATACTTTATTTTTCTTCCTTGAGGATATGATTTCTCTTTCATCATATTCAACTTAGATCAATGTATACCATGGAAATATTGTAAAGAGTAACAGACTGCCTTCTGTGGGGTTGGGAAGAGGGAAGTAAGTTTAGGGGAAAAATTGCAAAACAAAATAAATAAAATGTTAAAAGACGTTATCTCATTTGGCTCTGTTTCCCAGGACATTGTCCAATGAAAAGATTCACATTTTCTAGATTTTCATTATTTTGGTTTTGTTTATTGTTTCTTGATTTTTCACAAAGTCATCAGCTTCCCTTAGCTCCATTCTGCATTTTAAGGAATTATTGTCTTCAGAGAGTTTATGTATCTCCTTTTCCATGGTCAGTTCTGCTTTTTAAGACATTCTTCTCCTCCTTGACCTTTTGGACTCATTTCCATTTGGCCTAAACTGACTTTTAAGATGTTATTTCATTCAGTATTCATTTCATCTGCATCTCACTTCCTGTGCCTGGTTCACTTCAGTGCTGTTGGTACTTCTCTAATCTCCTCTCTCACCCTGTTGCACCATACCCTTCCACTGATATTCCAAGTTCTCTTGGGCTTGAATATTATTTCACTCAGCCTTTTTGTCGTATCTGCCACTCAACATTTTTGAAGAATCATTATTTAAAGTTATTTAAAGTGGTTTGGAGGAGAGCTCTGGTGACTCCATTTCTTATCTCTCATTACTCAGGTCTTTGCAACTTGTTCTTTGATATTTAGTATTGCTGATCCATAACAATACTCTGCAATGTTAACAATGATCACATTTTTATTTAGTACTTTATTTTCCTCTATTTTGTATAAAAACTTTATTTAACATTCATTTCCAAATTTGAGTTCTAAATTCTGTTGCTTACTTCTGTCCCACCTCCTTCATTGAGAAGGCAAGCAATTTGGTATAGGTTATACATGTATAGTCAAACAAAATTTCCACAATAGTCATATTCTGAAAGCCAATATGTATGAAAGAACTTAAGTAAAATAAAGTAAATAAAAAAAAGTATTCTTCAATTTGTTTTCAGACCATCAACAATCTCTGAAAGATAACTTGTACATCATGAATATTTCAGAGTTGTCTTGAACCATTGCATTGCTGAGAATCAGTCAATCACATCTAAACATCATCTTGCACTATTCCTGTTATGTAATACTTAATACATTTCACTTTGCATCAGCTCATGTAAATCTTTCTACCTAACAATGATTTCTTAAATGGAAAAAAAACCTATGTGCTTCTTCTAATACTCATTTCTCTCAAACTTCCCATTATCTTTGAAACTGTAGAGCAATTTCCTTTAAATTCAGTTCTCTCTCCCTCTTCTTTTGATTAACCTTTCATGATTTTTGATCATCTCTTAGCACTCTTCCTACTTCCTTGAACATTTTTCACTTTTCCTTGACTTGTTGTTTTTGAGTTTTGATTTTTCTTCTTGTTTTTGTTTTTGCTGTTGTCCTTTCTTCTTCCTTCCCCCCTCTATTCTCTTCTCCCTTTTCCTTCTTCCTTCTTATTTTCCTTCTCTTTCCTCCTCCTTCCCCTTCTCCTCTTTCTTCTCTTCTTATCCTCCTCTTCCTTCTTTTTTTATATTATCACTTCTATTACATATCTGTGTCAATATTCCAAAAGATTTTATTCTAGGTCATATAACATTCTTTTTCTGTCCCTGTCTCTATCTCTTTATGTCTGCCTCTTGCTCTATCTTTTTGTGTTGGTCTCTGTGCCTCTAACTATCCCTTTGTGTCTCTGTGTAGGTAACTCTGTGTAGGTAACTCTCTCTCTCTCTCTCTCTCTCTCTCTCTCTCTCTCTCTCTCTCCTCACCCCCTTTTTCTCCACCCCACCTCTGCACAGTAGATAATTGGTTAGGAAACTCAGTCAGCAGTCAAGAAGACCTAAACTTAAATTCAGGCTTAAATATTTCCTATCTGTTTGATTTAAGACAAGTAACAAATATCTGTCTGCCTTATTTCCTTGAATAGTAAAATTGGGAAAATAATATCGCCTACCACACAATGTTGTTCTCACCATCAAATGAGTAAATACTGATAAAGTGCTTAAAGTGATGACTGACCAATATCACACACATAGTAAATTATTATTGCCTTTTTCTTTCAATTGATCCTTTCACCAAACTTCTCTATTTCATTTGAAGTCACTATCATTTATTCAGTCTCCATGGTTTGTAATCTTAGAATTATCTTCAACACCTGGTGAAATATAAAATGGTGGTTCCTTCAACAAAATGGGGAAGTTTGAAAAGATAATTTTTTAGTGCTGTCTATCTTATGGAATAAAAACCTATTGATGATATTTAAGCATCAGGTAAAATATTCAGACTCATGGTATATGTTCAATCCAATATATTTTATTCATTCTCATCTTGTTCGCATTCATCAAAGCATATATTAGTCACTTTGGAAGATCTTTTCAAATTGTTTATGATTTTTCAAACTATTGTTTGAAGCAGATTTTGATGTTTAAGGATTAATTATCCTAATGATTTTGTTGGTTGTTGTTGATGATGATAATGATTATGACATTGCTTTATGTTTATTTTGTTTGAGGCTTATACTTGTGATGAGTAATTCAAGTGGCATAATTAAAGATGTGTGGTAAAGAACTTAAGTGGTTCTATGGTAAGAATCTCAAATTTTGTTTCTGATCCTTAGTCTTTTTGTGACCTTCAAAAAGCTATTAAATCTCACTATACTCAGTTTGTAGATCTATATAATGAAGGACTTGAAATACATCATATTTTTTGAAAATGTGCTCTATGGACATGGGAGTCTCCAGGAACTTTTCGTGATATGTGTAAGACTAATGCTATTTTCATATTAAGTTAGTAGTATCTTAAAAACTTTTTCAGTTCTAATTCTTTGATTCTAATAACCATAAGTATTTGTTGAATTCAACTGATTCTGTCTTTTTGTTTTACAGTTTTGGCTTGAGAAAATTGTTAATACTGGCAAAACTGATTGGCACAATTTATTTTTTCTAATAATCTACCAATTCTTTAGTCATTATATATAAATTTATTCTAATATTTATGGTGTCAAAAAAATCCTAGTACTATGCCACTTTTTCCCGATTTTTTGATCATTATTTCTGCAGAAAGAAAAATAAACCACAAATGAATAAGGCTTCTTTATTTCAAGGATTATCATTATCAAAAAAAGTATCACTGAGTGGTGAATAAAATGGTTTACAGCTTTTTTGGATATTTATTTAGATTAGTCCCTGAATAGTACTCTTAGTTTACCTACGGGAGCATATTTGAAACCATTCTAAGATACTTTAACAACTGAGGGGAAAAATGTAACTTTAATTCCATATTGAATAGATTTCATGGGTATTTTGATGTGTTCATGGCTCTATTAGAAACAATAAAAACTGTATACCTGAACATATTATCCCTTATAAGTGAAGTATAAACAGAGAGATAAATTATTGATTTACTAAATGTATTCCCTGCTTGGGTATCAGCCAATGTTCAAACTTATAATATTAAAAGTCATATACAAACAATATTTTGACACTAATTTTTCACCAATATATGTTTTGATGCAACCTAAAAGGATAGTTCTATCTTTCATTGATAATGAAACTTATAAGAACTTCTGCAATGAATTCATATCCAATTTGTTTTTAAAGATCATCTTAAAATGCTCTCACCACAAGTGAAGATAGGCAAAATGATAATTATTTTAAACTACAAATGGAAATTGTCACAAAATACATAAATTCTCCCAGCCCATTGAAACCTTAATCTTTTTCACATTCCAGCATGGTCGTAACTGTGGGTTTCTGATGACTAAGCAAATGAGGTCACCACTATATTGAATCTCATAACTAATTTTATAGAGCTTTCAATCATCTAGTATTTCATTCAATTTTTATATGACCAATGTTTTCCTCCATTATACCCTTGAAAATTGAATTGAAAATTCAATAGATGATGTCTTTGGAAGAAGAACTGATGATTACTATCTGAAACAGTATAACCTTTACCTAATTACCAATAATTATACTCCTATTTGTTAGGAATTTTTGCTTATATACTATTGATGTCTCTTTATTTATATCTTCTGTCCATTGTTTTTATTCCTGTCTCCCTAGACCAAGAGAAGGAAATTGCCCTCTATTACATGAAACCATTTTTATATGTCAAAATCATTAGCTTAATTCTTGTTTTTCCAGTTAAACAACACAGTTCATTCAAGGAATTTGAGTGTATCACAAATTCCAGACTTTTTCCCACTAGATATTTCCCTAATTCATGGTTTTCACCTGAGGACCAGTTTAGCTGAGAGGCAAAAAACAATATAGAAAGATAACCTTCAGATGAGAAAAGATTATTAATTATAAAAAAAGATTTTCCATAATTATTTCCATGTAGGTATCTTGGAATTTCTGATTATTATTAGATAGATGGATAGATAGATCTATTGAATGATTGATATATAGATAGGTCAATTGATCAAGATAAATAAATAAATAAAAGAGAGAGAGAGAGAGAGAGAGAGAGAGAGAGTCAGTCAGAAACAGAGAGAAATGAGATATAAATATACAGGCTTATCATGTTTTATTGTACTTTGCTTTACTGAATTTTGATTTTGCTATTGTACCCATGTAAGATGGAGAAATTAACCCATTAATCCTTTGTGTATTCTGGCTTCTCCATTTACTGGCATCCTTATTTCCTGAGATAGAAAATATTGAAATTAGGTCAATTAAGAACCTTATTATTGCTTCTTAAATGTTGAAATAAAAAGGAAGAGTCAATTGATATAATAACCTTCATTGTTGTTGCATTTTAAAAAATTACCACAGTCACTCCAACCTTCAACAACCATTATCTTTATAGTAGTCACAAAAACAGAGGCAAGTCCCTCCATGTACATAAAATATTAGAATTCAATGAATTTCAGATGACGGATAAATTTTTTTTATTTATGAAAAATATGATTTAATTAAAGTATGCACTTTTTAAGAGTAATAATAATACATTTGCAAATGAATAAACTTTCATGCACTGAGAAACAAAACAAACATAATTCTTGATACTTTATTGTGATATTTGCTTTATTGGGGGCTCTGGAACTGTACCAACAACATAACTGAGGTGTGCCAATATAGATATAGATATAGATATAGATATAGATATAGATATAGATATAGATATAGATATAGATATAGATATAGATATAGATAGATACACATGCCTGCAACCACATATAGATTTGCATTTGTGTATACATTCTATCCCACACTTTCATCTTTAGCACATAATAATTTAATATTCTTTAATAATTCATCTTATGTTTTTCCAATAGATATAGATAAAGATCTACATCTTTTTTCATGAAAAAATGTACATTCAATTTTAATAGATATAAAATAGAATATCTTCAGTAGAGTTGGTAAATATCTATTTTGAGCCTATTTAGAATTATGTTGCTTTCTCAAATTGTAAATATAAAGAAATATCTTGATCACACAATTCACTATTGTCCCACTGCCCTTTTATCTTTACTTCTGCCTCCTATGAAGCTCTTTGTTTTGACATACAGATCACAAGCACCATCCCTTAGATTAGTGAACTCAGAAGGGCAGAAGTTCAGTTACCTCTCCAGAATTATTTCTTCTTTGTGATGAGAGCATTTTCATTTGAATGTACCTAATTATCTCAAAAGTATGATGTGAGAAATATGTTTTTATAGCTTGAAGGTACTCACAGTGAAGGTATTATGTAAATGTGAAATATAGAACTTATTACATTGTGTAAGTACTGGAAATAATTTTGCCAACATCATTCTCAGGCAGCAGTTCATGGTGTTGCCTCATATTAACAGTGCCACCTGTTGATTCAAATTGATGAAAATAAAATTGTAGAATCACTCTCTGTCACAACATTAAGGAATATCTATTAGCAAAGTAGGAGAAGTTCTCTAATCTGGCACCAAAATAAAGCAAAAATATTGCAAGTATTTTGCAAAGAGGGGATAGGTAATGACAATTACTTAATTGCTCTAACACATTGCCAGGTTTACAAAAAAAACAGATAGCTAGCAGAGAGCATGCCAATACTTGACAATTTGGCCAATGTGCAGTATATATTTTATAATATTTGAAAAGTATAAATCCTGACCTATTAAAAGTTATTAAAATCTATTGACTTACACAATGTGGGAACATTTTCCTGGTGTAGTGGGTACCAGATGTTTCAGTAAATTACCAAATTGGAGCCATCATTATGAGCGATTTTGGTTCAACTGATTTTTTCTTTTTTTGTGAGCAAAATGACTATGTAAAAACAGTTCTTGCCATTTATTTTGAAAAAAACAAAAATTAAATTAGCTTTTTTTCTCCTAGGGCAATGTTGCAACTAGAGGATTTGGAGAAAATCAAAAGGAAGACATTTAAATTCCTGTCACAGGTGACCTAATTCCTTTTTTCCTCAACAATTAAGAAGTTATCATTCATAATAGTTTTATGGTTTTTAATAACAGTTGAAAACTATAACCACAAATACACAAGAATAAGAAATACAGTTTTAAAATATCAGAATATTTGTTATTCTGGTCTGTATATCTTTCACAGATTTCTCGCTAATTAAAAGAAAAACTAAAATCTGTGCTTTTCATAAATATATATATGTACATATATATATATATATATATACATATATATATATATATATATATATATATTTAAAATGGTAGAGTCACCTATTAAATAGGTTTCTGGAAGCAAACCCCATTCTTCTTGCATTGCAATTCTTCCATTCCAGGGGAGCTGGTTTTTATTATATACAGTTCTAATTTGGTTAATGACTTAAGTATATTCTCTCAAATTTTTCAGAACACAATAAGCATTACACAATTAATAAATAATCAAAGGATATGAACAGTTTTCAAATAAAGAAACTAAAGTTATATATAATCATATGAAAAAAATGCTCCTAATCACTATTGATTAGAGAAATGCAAATTAAAACAACAATGATATTTATTCTTACACCTATTAGATTAGCACGGACTAGAAAAAGGGAAGATCATGAATGTTGGAGACGATGTGGGATGATTGGGATATTGATGCATTGCTGGTGGAGTTGTGAATAGATTCAACATTTCTGGAGACCAATATGGAACTATGCACAAAGAACAATAAAACTGTTCATACCCTTTAACCAGCAATTCCAAATCTAGGACTATATCCACAAGAAATTGTAAAAAATGGAATAAGTCCTACCTGTTTCAAAATATTCACAGTAGCTTTTTTGTAGTGGCAAAGAATTGGAAATTGAGGGAATGCCCTACAATTGGGGAATGCTAAACAAGTTATGGTACCTGGACACTATGGAATATAATTGTTCTATAAGAAACCATAAATTATTGGACTCTAGAAGCACAGAGTGACTTATGGGATCTGATGCTGAGCTAAGAGAGTAGAGCCAAGAGAACAATGTGCACATTAACAACATTATTAGATGAACAGTCTTGATGGATGCAAGTCCTTTCAACAGTCCAGAGAGCTAGAACAACTGTATTAGACTGGCAATGGTCTATATTATCCCCAACTAGAAGAAGAAAAACAAAACAAAACAAAACAAAATAAAATGCATAGAAAAAAACACCCCTACTCAATCTGATAAACATTTCATTTTTTGCAGCATGAAGAAATTTATTAATATTATAAACTCTGCTTGTGATAGAAAACTATCAGCCAGCCAGACACATCTCTGAATAGACCCACTATTTACACCACATGAACCCGTCCCCAGACTGAACAGCCAGTCTTCCATGGGCACTGATTGTCCCTAGCTGACCACCAGAAGGCAAGTGAACCAGAGCAGCCTGTCCCTGGTAGGGTGGGAGCTGGGTCACAGTCATTCCAGACAGACAACATTCAAGTGACCCTGCCCTTCCAGCTTCGTGGTCCAAAGGAGTCCCCATTGATGTGTGTGGCAGGATGGACAGGAGAGGCCCTTTCCATGGAAATGAAACAACCAAAAAAATAACAACCAAGGCCTAATGCTAGGATTCCCACAGGGCCATAAATCTAAGGAAGAACCCTGGAGCTGGCACAGTCCAGGCTTATCTAGCCTTTCATTCCACTGGGGGACCCTCACTCAAGCCCTTCCCTTACCTCACCAGAAGAGGCCAATATGGTGAGCACGTAAGCTTACTTTCAACACTCTCTTGCCCTACCTGTCCATCCTTTCAAGGCTTTTTTCTCCACACTCACTTTTTCCTCATTCTTTACCAAAAAAATACATACAAGTGCACAACAAGGCATAACACAACACTGGAAACACAGATGCATACAGCTCATCAGTGGATAGGTGGCTACAGTGGAACAACTGCCCCCAAAGGGGTCTGAGGAAAACAGGCCAAAGTTAGTGTTTAGGTTGTCTCTGAAATCCCCCGGTCTTCGCTTATCCCATCAAGATTTAGCAGGCCCAGCAGACCCTACTGGGGACTGACAAGGCCAGTGGAACAACAGATTAGTGGAGTCCAGAGACTCTGAAGCACCTTCGAGGGCTGCCCCAGGTCCTTTAATGTCCTTCAGACAGATCCATGAGACCAAGCATTGACTTGGTACATGAGGCTCCCAAAATTTATCTGGGGGGAGAGGGTCAAGAAAACAGTCTGCAACTCAGGAAGGGTCTGTGTGGAAGATGGGCCCAGACAGTCAAGAGGAGTTTCCTCCATGGCCCACATCTCCCAATATAGTGTTCTAGCCAAATGGAAATCCAGAAATCCCCCCCCAAAAAAAAATTGAAGCCAAGCCCCTCTGCATCTCAACAAAAAACTTAAGGACAAATCCCAAAGTTTTCTATAAAAATGTTGTCCCTGGGTCCTTCTGGTTGAGAATTTGCACTCCTGAGTGAAAATGAAAACCCCCCAAACATCCACAGGAACCCCAAAACTAAGCCTGCCTTTGAGAATTTGTATAAGAGGTGATGGGAATATAAGAGGCACAAGAGCCATGAGGAAGAAACCCAGCTTGAGAATGGTCAGGCCCTCTGATCATGTGCTTCCTTCCCCCTCTTGTCTGTCTCCTAATTTCTATTCCTTGAGCTAAACCACCCTTTAGTGTGATTCAAATTTCTTAACATAGAATACAAAAGCTATTGACCAGTCCTCTTCTCATCAAAGCTGGAAGCCAGTCCTCTCCAACAATAGTTGAATGCTGTCAACCCAGGAAATAGGCAGGGGAGCCAAGCAAGAACAAGGCCCAAAACAAGACAAGTGAACCCAAATAAATACATACATACATACATACATACATACATACATAAATGTGAGTTGAAAGGGAACAAAAGCTTAGCTGTGCAGAGCAGCTGCAGCACCTGCCTATGGTATCTTGGCCAGTCACAGTAATTTCACAACACCCATGAACTGGAAATTGGTCATCACTGTGGGCCACAGCCAACACTTCTAAAGCACTGGGGCTCAGGCACCAGGGACAGGCCAAGTCAGCAACACCTCCAGAGATGGTGCACATTTCCCTATCTATGGAAGGGTAAGTCCACAGAGGCTACCTTGGTCCTTGCCAAGACCTATGAAATTTGCTTCTGTCAGAATCTCCAGGCACCAAAATCCCCTCAGCTAAGAGTAGCTGCTCTAAGTCCTTTTCCTCACCTTGCACCCTATGCCCGGGAGCAGATGCCAGACCAACATTCATTGCACTCAAATCATACATGGGTTAATTTCAAGACCTGATTCTTAGAATCAAAAAACCTCCTGCCTTTCCCTCCCTCTACAGAAAAGCTTTCTCCCAATATGACTGCTGCATCAGACTGAGGGAAGCTGTACATCGCCCCCCCCCCCAAATTCCTTGGACTCCCCAGCTGAACTCTGCCCTTCTGAGCCTTTGATCTGAGAAACATAGTGGCAGAACTTTCTAAAAGTCACTGACCTTCCTAAGTGGATGTTTGGCTCATGATGAATCTGGTGCTGACAACTCTGCCCACCAGGGAAGGAGAGGACAATGCTCTTTAGGTCCCAGGGAAGCTATTGTCCTTCCAGTGTCACACCCCCAGGCGGGCACTGCCTACAGGCCAGTACAGGAGAACGTTTCCCCGAGGCAGCAGCAGCAGCAGCAGGTGCAGGATGAAGAGGCCATGGGCTTGGGAGGAATGCGGTCCAGATCTTCATCATCCGGCATTTCATCCAGGTGATAGCCATCTTGCAACAGCTACCAGTTCAGATCCTGCTTCACCTGCTCTGCAGAGGGGTATCCTGATGAGTATATGGATTCCAGTTCTCCATCACTGTCTTTTTCCTGAAGAGCTGGGATGATGTGAAGAGGTTCCCATCACGCCTTTCCTCCGCAGCTTGGCCTGGATGAAAGGCATTTTGTAGGCGCTCATCGCCTCGCCGCAGGGGGCCCGGGCCGGGGTCGCGGGGGCTCCACGGGCGCTTCGGAAGTCTGCGTGCAGCGGGGGGCGCGGGGAGGCCGCGGGCCGGGGGGGTCTCCATGGGCGGCTGGGTCCTGATGAACGCTTTTTAAAAAGTATCTGTAATATATCACTTTCCCTTTATCCTAATTCCTCATGCCAAAAATTCCTCATTTATAAATATGTTTAACAAAATATTTATGCAAAATTTTGTATCTTGGAAATACACATGTACAAATGGATGAAAATAAAAGAAAATAAATTAAAAAGAAAAAAATAAAATTAGCAATTGCTTACTTTTATATTTCAGATGGTACAGGTGATTTGTTTTTCTTTTGCTATTCATGCGATCTCCTTAACTAAATTCATAGTAATAAAATGAAACAAAATGTAATTTAAATGAAAAAAATCGTGGATATTCATGGGAAAGGATAGTCCAGAAAAAAAAAACACATTTTGGTTAATCATTTTAACATAACTAATTAAAATAAACTCTCAATTTTATATACATTTTTAAAATGAACAGCATATTTTTACATAACTTCTGACTTGCATTACTCCAATTAGTCAAAAATTTGCTCTATAAATGATAGAGAACTTAGAGAATTTAGACCATTTGTTTAGTAGAAATTTTATTTTGAATCCTGCTTACTCTGAAAGAATGACAAAATTTTGGACAAAAATTTGTTACTAAAGAAAGTAAAATGATATGGTATTAATGCGAAAGAGAATATTCCCATACCTTCTGTATGATATATTAACCGTACTGTTTCAATAGACTGTCATATGAGGCTTTCTTAATGTTGTGGAAAGAATGTCTACTTTGGAATATGATAACCTGAGTTCAAATACTACCTTTACTATTCACTAACCATGTGAATACAAGGAAAAGTGACAGTTTCCTCCATTTTCTTATCTATAAAATGAGGCAGTTGGGCTCAATGACTTGTCAAAATTTTTGCAAATGTAAAATGTTCTTAGTTCTTCTGAAACCGGGTCTATTCCTTTCCCATCAAGTCTTGAAACAACTGTGGAGTTAAATTCCTATATCACAGATTTTAACTATTTTGTTTCAAAATCAACAGTGCATTTTATCGCTTCTAGTACAAAATAAAAACTATTCAATTTAACATTTAAACACATCAATAATTTAGACTTCTAAATGAATATTTTTTTCCTTTAGATTCCTGTCAGAGTGGTCTATTAGCTATACCCAAAATGTGCCTTCTAGCTTCCTTTTCTGCCTCTTTGAACAGGTTGTATCACATGCTTAAAATACATTCCCTTCTCATCTCAGTCTGTTAGACTCCCTAACTTTCTTCAAGGTTCAGATCCTAACAGCTAGGTAAATTTGGTGCTATTCTTTCTCTCCTATAATTGCTTTCCATTTGCTGATCTCAATAAATTTTGAATTCCTCAGATAAAATATATTATCTTTGTGACTGAAGGAAAATTCATTTTGCATGTATTATGCTAATCCCCATTATTTTACCTTGTTCATAGTACTTCCCTTGTGCTACACTTTCCAAAGAGATTGTGAGGCCATGCTAGGTCACAGCAGCTACAGATCAAAATTTATATATATATATATTTTAAATGGAGCAAATAAATTTGCAAACACATTAATAGCATTGGTTAATTTAACTATTTTTATTAAACTGAAACTTTTTTAGAAAAGTTGATAGCAAAGCAGCAAGAAAGGTAAATAGTTTTAGAGTTAACACTTCTTTATTTTACAGCTTAAACTGAATGTCAGAAAAAGGTCACAGTTTCATTAACAGAGAATTGAAAGTATCCATAGACATCATATGATCCAATACATTTATTCTTGCATATGGAGAAATTGAGACTCACTAAGATTAGGCAACTTACCCAATATCACATTACTATCACTAAATTAGATATTAATCTATAGAGATGGTATTCAAACCAAGGTTACCATATGACCCCCACAGTCAATACTCTTTTGCCTGTAGCATGACAACTTGCTGTAGAAAATAAATTATCTTAATAAATCATTTAATAAATAGCCTAATTGAATTGAACTCTTGTCTTCTGTAAATCCACTTCTATAACTTTTCCACAGAACTACATTATTTATTCTATAATGCACAGATCTATTTTAATTAATATCATTTTTGTAAATAATAATAATAATAATAATAATAATAACAATGTCAAATTTCAGTAGCATCCCAAGATAGTTAAACAGACTCTAAAGACCCACCTACTAAAATCTGTTGAAATCCTTTCTACTTATCATTGTTTATGTTTATTTCTTCAAAAGAGAATATTCAAAAGGGGAGAAGCACATTACAACAAATGTTATTGCTATTATTGAAAATCCCTTTCTTGAGCATCACTAAAAATATTATATTAATGCTATGAACAAAAGTTCAATAAACATCTCTGCTAGAGGGGTGGCTAGGTGGTGTAGTGAATAAAGCACCGGCCCTGGAGTCAGGAGTACCTGGGTTCAAATCCAGTCTCAGACACTTAATAATTACCTAGCTGTGTGGCCTTGGGCAAGCCACTTTAACCCCATTTGCCTTGCAAAAAACCTAAAAAAAAAACCTCTGCTAGAACTACAACTTTTGAGAGCAGTAAAAGTGTAAGAAAGGAACATAATCTCCTCAAAATGTCTTAAGAACATGCATGTTTCCAATCTAGAAAATACTTATTGAAAATACTTATTAATCTAAAATGTTTGCCTGAAAAGAAAAGTTTGCAGTAATAAAGGATAACATTTTCATACATCCACTTGTTTAAACTTTCAAAATAGAATTCATTTTGCTTAATACCACCCACAAATTAACGATATTTCTGATGGATTTTTATTATTACACAATTTATTCTTCAATTCATTTTATATTGATAAAATTAAATTTACATGGAAATATTCAAAAGTCTCCTCATTGAAATTGCATCTGATTCAGCATTTCAAGTCTTCATTAATAAAAAAATAAACAAGAGAGAATTAAACTACACTTATAAACAACACAAATTTTTAGGGATCATGGGAAATTATATATATATATATATATATATATATACATACATATATATATATATATATATATATATACACACACAGAGAGCACTTTGATTTCTTCATTTTAAACTATCTGCTCCATTTATCAATTGGGGAATGATTTGTGACTTATAAATTTGATGCAATTCTCTCTCTCTCTCTCTCTCTCTCCATATATATATATTATATTATATTATATTATATTATATTATATTATATTATATTATATTATATTATATTATATTAGAAATGATTCCTTTATCAGAATTCCTGGTTGTGAAATCGCTTTCCACAAAATGCTTTCTTTCTAATTTTGACTGCATTGATTTTAAAAGGGACAAATCTTTTTTTAAATTTAATATAGTCAAAATAATTCATTTTGTAGTTGATAATGTGCTCTAATTCTTGTTTGATTATAAATTTATTCCCTTTACATAAATCTGAAAGATAATCCATTGACCCATTACTCTTTTTCTTAACCAATATCAGGCAGTTTTGATGACTTCCACTTTTTATTATAGTTTTATATCTGGTAGTGCTAGGCCACCTTCCTTTACATTTTTTCTTCAGTTCTCTTGTTATTCTTGCCCTTTTGTTGCTCCAGCTCTGAATTATTATTGATTTGAGAAATACAAATTAAAACAAATATAAGATATCACCTCAAGGCTATCAGATTGTCCAAGATTAGAAAAAGGGGAAATGACCAATGTTGGAGAGGTGGTGGGAAGATTGGGACATTAATGCAATGCTGGTGGAACTGTAAACTGTTCAAACCATTCTGGAGAGCAATATGGAGATATGACCAAAAAAGAAATAAAACTGTTCATACCATCTGACCCAGAAATTCCAATTCTTTTCCTTTATTCAGAAGATATCCTAAAATATGGGAAATGTCTCACATGTTCCAAAATATTCAAAACATTGTTTTTTTGTGGAAAAAAAATAGAAATTGAGGGAATGCTCATCAGTTGGGGAATGGTTGAACTAGTTATGGTATATTAATTTAATGGAATATTATTTTTCTATAAAAAATACCTGTATAGCCAGACTCTAGAAAAACATGGAAGGAATTATAGAATCTAATGCTGAAAGAAGAGAGAAGAAACAAGAGATTATTGTACACATTAACAATGTTGTGAGTTGATCAACTCACAGTATTCTAGAATTAGAAGATCAAGGAGTGGTTAACCTGTCAGATCTATGGAAATGGAAGCAGTTTATGGCCAAGGAAGAGATTGGAGAACATCGTTAAAAACAAACTAGATAAATTTTGATTACATTATATTAAAAAGCTTTTGCACAGACAAAACCATTGTAATCAATATCAAAAGAAATGTGGTAAATTGGAAAACAATTTTTACAACTATTATTTCTGACAAAGAGCTCATTTGTAAAATATACAGAGAACTGAGTCAAATTTTCAAAATAAAAAAAATTTTCCAATTGATAAATGGTAAAAGTATATGCAAAAGCAATTTACAGATGAGGAAATCAAAGTGTTCCATAGTCATATGAAAAATTGCTCTAAATTATTGCTTATTAGAGAAATGCAAATTATATCATCTCTGAGATACCACCTCACACCTCTCAGACTGTCCAATATGACCAGAAAAGACAATGTTGTAAGGGATGTGGCCAGCATAATTGTTTTATTTCCTGTTTATTCTTTTTTTTTCTGTGTAGGTGTGCCACCATCTTTTGGGAATAGGGCTTTCTAAATTTAGCAAGGGGGTATTCAGAAAATAAGAAAATAATTGAAATCCAACTCAAATTCAAAAAGTTTTAAGTTCACAAAAGAAATCAGGTCTGAAATGAAGAGAAAAACTAAGAATCAGTGCAGGGTACAAATAGCTCACAATTCTCTAAAGGGAGATTTTCTTCTCCCTTTCCCAGTATCTTTCCTTCTTGTTTCTGTATTTAAACCCACCTGTCCATTCCAGTTAGCCAATTCCAACAGAAACTGAAGCCATCACTGATATCATGAAGCTTAATTTCCTGTAAATGGGCCCATCTTACTTTCCTTCATGTCTGAGTATTTCAAAAAACTAAAATTACAAACAGAACACCTACATAATAGGAGTGCTCTTTGCCACCTCCTACAGTCAAGGAAATCACATAGAGATTTGTTCCCAACAGATGGCTGTAGTAGACATACAGGAAAGGGGTATAACTTTACCTGTACTGCCTTAGAAGCACATGTCAGTCCAAGGTGGTGGCACACCTACAAAGAAAGAAGGAAAAAAAAGAATAAATTTTAATTGAAACTGGATTGAATCTTTCAGAACAATCTCTTTAGTTTAAAAAAATGGAAATAAATTTCAAACTGGCTGAAGTCCTTTCTGTAAAATAAAATTGGTAGTTTGTTTTTTTTTAAATAAATCATTCATTATATCTGTAAAAAAAAGAATAATATTGTTCTATAAAACATCCATGGCTAGTCTGATTCTAGAAAAGCATGGAAGGAATTACAAGATCTGATGCTGAGTGAAAAGAGTAGAAACAAGAGATCATTGTTGTACACATTAAGAATATTGTGAGATGATCAACTTTGATGGATGCAGCTTTTCTCAGCAATTCAGAAGCTAGGACAACCCTAGGAGACTTGCTATGTATGATGCTATCCACATCCAGAGAAAGAAAAACAACAGCAACAAAAACAACAAAATGTACAGAATTTGAATGAACATTGCATTCATTTTATAAATAATTTTTCTTATTATTTTCCAATCTCATGTTTTTCCCCTTAATCATAATTCCTCATACAGAAAGTAACTACTTTGTAAACATGTTATACTCAAATGGGGATGTACAACATTCACCTGCCTGTTCACTGCTGAGGGGAGGGGGATGGGAAGGGTAGGTGGAAAGAAAATTTTCACTTAAAAATATGCACATGCATGTGAATGAATGTTGAAAAAATTGGTAACGTAATTTGAAAAAATAAAATATAATATCAATTGGGAAAAAAGCAAAGAAAAAAGGAAAGGAAAGAAAGAATGAAGGAAAAAGAGGTGAGTAGGTGGTAGAGGGGAACCATAGTAGGATCGTATCCTTTGATCCAGCAATTCCAGTCTATGCCTATATCAAAAGAAATCATTAAAAAATGGGAAAAGTCCCATCTGTTCCAAAATTTTCATTGCAGCTCTTTTTTTAGAGGTAAAGAATTGGAAATTGAGGAATGCCTTTAAACTGGGAAATGGCTAAACAAGTTTATAGTATATGAATATTATAGAATAGTATTGTTCTATATAAAACCATAAATGGTCGGACTCTAGATATGCATGGAATTACAGAATTTGATGTTGAGTGAAGGGAGCATATCCAAGGGATCATTTTACACATTAACAACATTGTGAGTTGATCAACCCTGATGGATGCAATTTCTCTCAACAGTTCAGATAAATAGAACAATCTTATTAAATCTGCAAAGGACAATGCTAACCCCATTCAAAAGAAAAACAAAACTAAACTAAACTAAACTAAACAAAATCCTCTCAGAATCTGATGAACACAGCATTCAATTTTTTAAAAATTTCTCTCATATATCTCTTTCCCTTAATTCTAAGTCCTCATAACAAAAAGACTAACCTGTAAACATGTTTAATGCAATATGTATGTTCAAATTTTACCTTTCAGTTCACTGCTGAGGGCAGGGGTGTGGGA